>NC_044388.1:18224357-18527723 GCF_006542625.1 Nomascus leucogenys | reverse complement strand
TTATGAAATTTACAAAAGTTTAAAAAGAGAGTTTTCTTTCTCCCGCAGCTTTCCTTGATTCATGAATTGCAGCATCAAAGAACTTAAACCCCAAAATACACCAAACTGTTGTTGTCACATTGATTCGTGGTTGGTTAGATAGAACAAATAATCTTAGCTTTTAGTATCAACCTGTTGAAATTTCAATAGCAGTGAAATATTGTCCATTGTTCATTCATTTATTGATTCATAAAATACTTATTGAATGCCTAACTTGGGCCAGGCAGTGTTCCAGGTGCTGGGAATAAAACAATGAATAGACAGGCAAATCATTCCCGCATTAATGGAGTTTAACAGTCTAATGAGGAAAGAGATAATAAACATGTAAACAAATAAATAAATGGTATAATTTCAGAGAATAAATACTACGAGAAAATATAACAAGATAACACAGTTCCCTGGAAGTCAGCACTCAGACATTCTGAGACAATATTGCTTGAGCAGAAAGCTGAAGGACAAAATACAGCCATAAAAAAATTAGAAGATAAAGCGGTCAGCCAATTGGAACAGCAAATGCCAAGGCCATAAGGCAGGAGCCAGGTAAGCATGTTTAGGACAAAAAGAAGGCTACTATACCTGGGCAATAAGGTCGGAGAGGAGGTGGGCTGTGCGTCTCAAATCTGATTGTGAATAAAAATCAACTGGAGATCTTGTTAAAATGCAGAATCTAATGGGGGTGGGATGCTGAGTTTCTACATTTCTAAAAAGCTACCAGGTGATGCTGACACTGCTCCTTCATAGAGCTCACTTTGAGTAGCAAGGACATAGGGCCTTGCACACCATGGGAAAATGAATTTCCTGCTAGTTGAAATAGAAGGCCACACTTATCTGATGCCTTTACACCTAGAAAGCCCTTCTCAGTTACACAAAGGTCTCATTACCCTTTGGCATTTCCACACACCCACTACAAAACTAAGTACTTGATAAATGCACCATAAATACTTGCATTCAATGATAAGGCTAATGATCTAGACCCTGCTTTGTAGTTTGCCTAGTATTAGAAAGAGTAGCAAAAATAATGCTGTAATGGGGTGAAGCAAAAAATGGTGAGTGAATGGAAAGACTTTAAATGGGCTTTGAATCATATTTCTGGGTTCAAATTCTACATTACCATCTACAAGATCTTTGGCAAATTGCTCAACTTCTCTGAGCCTTGATTTTCTCATTTAAAAATAGAAATAATATCCACTTCATCAGGGAGATGTGAAAATCACATGCAATAGTAAAGTGGAAGTTTCTTGCAATAGTAGATGCTCAATAAATGTTTATTCTTTTTCTCTTCTTTCCAAGGTCCACCTGACTGTCAACACCATGACATTTGTATCAAATAGCATCATCAATCTGTGAATTTTGTAGAGCACAACTGATTTCCAAATTAGGAATTCAGGGCCCACATCCATGTGAAGCAACTGATTATTCCTATAGCACTTGCTTATTGCTGCTTTAAAGAAAACCTAGATTCTAGCCCTTGTTCTAAACTAACTTGTTGGACAATCTTTGGTAAGTCCCTTGTCCATCTATGGACCTTAGTTCATCTGTTAAATGAAAGAGTTGGAGTAGATGGTCCTGCCCAACCTTGGCATCTTCTGACTATGATTACCTTGGTGAGAGTTCTGAAAGTGGACTTGTTTTCCAGAAAACATAGCAGGAGCCTTGTAGCTGAGATATTTGGGTGATGAGATTCAAATTCATGAAGAAGACAGGATGAAACCCTTGTATATTAACCTTGGCCAACAAATATCCTCATTCCTTTCTCTCCAATCCCATTATTCTAGGAACTAGAGTGCCAGAAATATTATCTCATTCTCACTGGATCTTTAATATTTTTAAAAGCAACTGACATCACAGGAAAAACTTGAGAACAAGACTTAATGGAATCAAATGTGCACTTCTCTGTTATTTTACTTTGTCACATAATAATGTTATAACCCTTTATTTTCAAAAATATCTTTGAGATGAAAACAAATCTATAAAAGTACTAGTATTTTTAAAACTTGAAAAAGTTTAAGGAGGATGTTTATGGCCTTATATCTGTTCTGGTCTTCAACCACCTACTCCTCCAATCCTCCCTCACCCCAGTTTAGGGTTTTTTAAGCTTTTTATTTGTTCGTCTGCTTGGTTTTTATTATTGTTTTTACAATTAAATAAAATAAAAATTAAAATAACCCCAACAGCAAATATCTTCAGATGCTAGAGGATTATAACTCCTGAGAGGCTTAGGTTGAAAAAGGAACTAATGCATCTTGTCTAAAGGTGTATATTTGAGATAAATCATTTTCCAGTGAATACTTAGAAATAAGCAGAGATTATTTCTTAAAAGGTCAGGTGCTTCATCTCAACAGAATGTTTTTCCACCTCTTTCAGAGGAGACCACTTACTTTCAGATATATCAACAAAAGTGCCCCTTCCCTTAGACCTAGCCAAAATGAAGAATCTCTTTTTAGCTTTATTTACTCTCTGCCTTTGAGAGTTTTGCTGTTTGCCTTCTTTATCCTGATGCTTTGAAGGCTTGGAGTATTGAATAAATGGAGCAAAGATCTAAGAACCAAGTAATGGAGACACACAGTTCAGTTTCAGAGAGCTCACTCACGGCAACCACAGAACACACGACGATTAAGAGATTAAATTACGTGTACCAAAGGTAGACACTAAATCCTCCAAATTATATGTGTTTCCCAGATCCATGGGTCTACAGAGCTGGCAAAGGAGCAGGTGCTGCTTACCCAAAACATTGGCTCCTTTAGCATCATCTGTGCTCTTTCCCGGCCAAGGGCACCTATAATTACCTCCCGTAAGCTGAACTCTCAACCCTGCCTCGCTCCACACATACCCACTGCTGAAAATTGTACTGGCAATTAATTTGTCAGGAAAATGCTAGGGGATGTGAACACTGGTAACTTTATACCATAGATATTCAAATTAAACCTCGAGCCTGAGTATTTTCAGTGTCAAATTGTAGCACAGTTGCAGAAAAAGAGAGAAACACAAACATCCTCCTGCTATCTCCTGACTAGAGGTGAAAAAGAATGTTCCACGTGGATGTGATAACCTTGGCTCCATCTCTAGGCTTGACTTGGGAACATTAACAACAAAACACACTAATTATGGGTGATACCTTTTGTGCTCCTCTTTGAGCGAAAGGAGATGGGGTGGTTGTTTGTTCTGCGTCATTCCTCAAGTGACAAGAATCGTTTTAATGACCAGTAGTTTCAGATACCAATAACTTGTAGAAGCCCACTCCAATTCTGCACCTGATTTTCCTAAGATTACTGTGGTTTATAGACCCTTGGTCAACTGACAGCCAGGAAAATAACATAGGACAAAAAAGCACCAGCATAACACCAAACAGAAATCCCCCAAACTATCTCATGTACACAAGGAAAGCCTCTGGAACTTTGGAGCTGAATCAAAGTGAAGAGCCTAAAGCTTCAGATTCTCCTGGGACTATTGTTTTAAAGATTCATTTTGTTAATTATTTTGAAAGAAGAAAGAAAACTAACATTGACAGCCTACTTCAAGTCAAAAATTGTGCATACATTACATCATTTAATCTTTATATCACACTCATTAGGACCCAGGTGCAGTAGGTCATGCCTATAATCAAAATGATCTGGGAGGCTGAGGCAAGAGGACAACTTGAGACCAGGAATTTGAGACCAGCCTGGGCAACATAGCAAGACCCTCATCTGTTATATATATATATATATATATATATATATATATATAAACCTAGCTGGGCATGGTGGTACATGCCTATACTCCCAGCAACTCAGCAGGCTGAGATGGGAGGATTGCTTGAGCCCAGGAGTTGGAGACAGAAGTGAGCTATGATCAGGCCCTTGCCCTCGAGCCTGGTGACAGAGCGAGATCATATAATATATATATATTTTATATATATATATACTATATATAGTGTATATAAATATATTTATATATATTTATGAAGATGCCTGCTAGCTACTCCCACAGAGAAGACACAAACATGAGTAAACACTGGCCCTTCAAGTGGATACTCTAAGAACACATTGCGAATCACCAAAGAAGCAATGGGACCCACAGAGAACAAAGAACAAAGTGAATGATGACAGCTACTGGGGATCCACAATGTCCCCACAAACCCTTTGCAATCCTGGGCACAGGAGAACTCCCCCGACCCATCCGGGCCTGCAGACCAATAAGAAGAACCATCTGGAGTCCATGCAGAGACATCTCTCAAGCCCACATGGAGCACCACAAGCACTGGATCCCAGAGCAGTCTGACACCAGCTGTCAATGTGCTGCCAACAAAGGAAGACAGGCAAGACAGGCTCTTTTGCAAGCCCCTAGGATAGCTGCTACAGCCACAGTACTGAGGAGCAGACCAACTGCAGACCCCACCTCTGCTGCTCCTCACCAGGCAGGGACCACCAGCTGAGGCTCCCAGCACAGCTGCCCCTGCCTGGATACTGCAGAAAGTTGCAGTTCTGGGGTCCTGTGGGATGGAACTCCAAGAGATATAATTGAAAAACCCTCTGCCTTCGCCCCTGTTGCCCTCAGGTTGAGGTGGAAACAAAGAGGCTGAATGCTTTCACACATCTCCAACAAGGACACCGCTGCCCAGGTATGAAGAACTGGGCAGACTGCACACCCCACAACTCCCTGCCTTTGCTTGTCACCTTCTGGTACCCAGTGCAAGCACCCTGCCTCCACATGAGCATTTCAGCTGCAGTCCAGAGTCCTGAAATCCCTACCCCCACAGGCCTATGCTCTTCCCTCAGATTCTTACCACCCAAGCATTCTGCCTGCCCCTGCCTGAGAGTTCATCCAGTGACCCAGGGGCCAGCCTGCCCCTCTCTATCGCAGTCAGCACCTGAACCCTGGGCTAGCCTGATCTGGCTCCAGACCCTTCAGGACTCATATATGCAGTCCAGCAGACCATCTAGGGGCCTGGAAACTGAGGAACTACCTACCCCATTCAAATTCTCCTGGCACCTGACCACTTCTTACACAAGCCCAAAGGCACAGCCCCCGCCTTTACACAAAGCAGCAGTGCTATCATATCAGAGAACAGTCCTGCCATAAAGCTATTTGTATCAGGCTGAGTGATGAAGTTGCCCCAAACCACTTTAATGGAGAATCACAAAAGAGGCATTTTCTGAGGCTCTCAGCCACATTGGTCTAGATACAGACTGCAGTGTGTGTCTGAATGAGGAGTCATCAGCCCTGGAGCAGGGGCATGATAGGAAAATAGACCATGTTCCTACCTATCAAAGATGGGGAGCCAGTGCAGACCCCTCATCAGCCCCCTGCCCCGCCCCAGAGATCTCAGTGCATTTCGCCAGGAACTCCTCCCAGCCACCCTTGACAGGACTGGTGCCTGCACTCACCATGGGGGTATTTGTGGGCAAGCCAAAGGCTCCAACTCTGCCTAGCTGTATCTCTCCACCCCCACAGAACAAGAAGCACAGGGCACCAAGCACTCTACTGTCCAGCCCAACACCTAAAACAACAGAGAGCACCTCACAGTAAACAGACCATATATATACCCATCTGTTTGTGCAGCAACTGGCTCATACCTGTCAGCACCATCTACTGGCCTGTAAGTTGAATCACACAGCCCGATATAAAACTGCCCACAAAAGTGCATAGGGTTATAGAAGCAAAGCCAAAACACGTTACCCAACATACTCTACAGTCACATCCCCTAGGAAAGGGGAGAAACGGAAATATATATAGGGAAAGAAAAAAAAATCCTACCAGCATGAAAATAAATACAAAAATTAGTAGCACCAAACTCTCCAGATGAGAAGGAACCAGTGTAAGAATTCTGGCACCGTGAAAAATCTGAACATTGTGACACCACCAAAGGATCACATTAGCTGTTCAGCAATGTTCCCTGACCAAAATGGAAATTCAGAAATAATAAATAATTCAAACCATGGAGCAAGGATGCTCAACAAAAGCCAAGACAAAGTTGAAAATCAACATAAAGAAACTTCTAAAGAAATCCAGGAAATGAAGAAAGAGATAAACATCTTAAAAAGAAATCAATCAGAGCTTCTGGAATAACTTAAGGAATTTTAAAATACAACTGAAAGCTTTATCAATAGACTAGCCCAAGCAGAAGAAAGACTTTCAGAGGTTGAAGACTATTCTCTTGAACTAATCCAGTCAGACGAAAATAAAGAAAAAAATAATTTTTAAAAAAGAACAGTCTTCAGACGCCACCAGAAGAAAGGAAGGTGCTGTGTAATCAGTAAGGAACAGAGGCATTTGGAACTGCTAAAATGCCAGATTACCTTGGTGCCCATCAGCGGAAGACCAAAGAAGATGAGAAGGACGACAAGCTCATCCAAGTTCTGGATGAGGCGGATATTGTCTTGCTGAAAACTTATGGTCAGAGCACTTACTCTAGGCAGATCAAGCAAGTCGAAGATGGCATTCAGCAACTTCTCAAGAAAATTAATGAGCTCATTGGTATTAAAGAATCTGACACTGGCCTGGCCCCACCAGCACTCTGGGATTTGGCTGCAGATAAGCAGACACTCCAGAGTAAACAGCCTTTACAGGTTGCCAGGTGTACAAAGATAATCAATGCTGATTCAGAGGACCCAAAATACATTGTCAATGTAAAGCGGTTTGCCAAGTTTGTGATGGACTTTAGTGATCAGGTGGCACCCACTGACATTGAAGAAGGGATGAGAGTAGGTGTGGACCGAAATAAATATCAAATTCACATTCCATTGCCTCCTAAGGCTGACCCAACAGTTACCACGATGCAGGTGGAGGAAAAACCTGATGTCACATACAGTAATGTCGGTGACTGTAAGGAGCAGATTGAGAAATTGCGAGAAGTAGTTGAAACCCCATTACTTCATCCAGACAGGTTTGTGAATCTCAGCATTGAGGCTCCCAAGGGCATGCTGCTCTTTAATCCACCCAGTACAGGAAGACACTCTGTGTGCAGGCAGTTGCTAATCAGACTGATGCGTGCTTCATTCGAGTTATTGGATCTGAGCAGTACAGAAATATGTCAGTTAGAGGGCTCAAATGGTTCATGAGCCCTTTGAAATGGCCAGAACAAAAAAAGCCTGCCTTATCTTCTTTGATGAAATTGATGCTATTGGAGGGGCTCGGTTTGATGACGGTGCTAGAGGTGACAATGAAGTGCAGAGAACAATGTTGGAACTGATCAATCAGCTTGATGGTTTTGATCCTCGAGGCAATATTAAAGTGCTGATGGCCACTAACTGACCTGATAATTTGGATCCAGCACTGATGAGGCCAGGGAGATTAGATAGAAAAAATTGAATTTAGCTTGCCCGATCTAAAGGGTCGGACCCACATCTTTAAGATTCATGCTCATTCAATGAGTGTTGAAAGACACATCAGATTTGAATTGTTAGCACGACTGTGTCCAAATGGCACTGCTGCTGAGATTAGAAGTGTCTGCACAGAAGCTGGTATGTTTGCCATCAGAGCACGGCGAAAAATTGCTACTGAGAAGGATTTCTTGGAAGCTGTAAATAATGTCATTAAGTCTTATGCCAAATTCAGTGCTACTCCTCGCTACATGACATACAACTGAACCTTGAAGGCTTTCAATTTAAAACTTTTAATTGGAAATCCTAACCTTATATAGACTTGTTAATAACCACTTCACAAAAAAAAAATGGCTTCAAAACTGAAAAAAAAGAACAGTCTTCAAGAAGTATGGGATTATGTAAAGTGATTTTAAGAAGTATGGAATTATGTAATGGGATTACGCAAATCTATGAATTATTGGCATTCCTGAGAGAGGAGTAAACAAACAACCTAGAAAACATATTTGAAAGAATAATTCAAGAAAATGCTCTAATCTTGCTACAGAGGTAGACATCCAGACATAGGAAATCAAGAGAGCACCTGCAAGATACTATACAAAATTAACATCACCTTTCTCAAAGAGCTTAAAACAGAGCTACCATTTGAACAATGATCTATATGCCCAAAGGAATATAGATTATTATACCAAAAAGATATATGCACTTATATGCTCATTGCACACTATTTACAACAGCAAAGTCATGAATCAACATAGGTGTCCATCAACGGTGGATTGGATAAAGAAAATGTGGTACATATACACCATGGAATACTATGCAACTATAAAAAAGAACAAAATCATATTCTTGACAGCAACAGGGATGCAGTTGGAAGCTATCATCCTAAGCAAATTAATGCAAGAGCAGAAAACCAAATACTGCATGCTGTCACTTATAAGTGGGAGCTTAACATTGGGTACACATGGAAATGACAGACACTTAGGACTACTAGAAGTGGGAGGGAGGTAGTGGGGGCAAGGCCTGAAAAACTACCTACTGGGTACTATGCTCACCACCTGGGTGACAAGATAAATTGTACTCCAAATCTCACATTACACTATATACCAATGAAATAAACCTGCACATATACCCTCTGAATTGGAAATAAAAGTATATCTAATATATATGTGTCATCATCTTTTTACAGAAATTTAGGTTTATGGATTAAGTAACTATATGACTCAGCCAATATCCATTATTTGTATAATTCAAACTCAAGTCTTCTGGACTTCTCCTTATTTTGAAAAATTCAAATTTCTGTCAAGAACCCCTTAGGGTAGAGAGGAGGACACATGGAATGGGTTAGCATACGAAATTCTTTCATGAGGTCTTCTAATCTACTATATGTTGATTAAATACATGATATATTTCAAACATATATACACCAAGACCTTGGAATGTTCATAAGTACTGTTGGGACTAATGAAATCTAGATGCCTGTAAGTGTTACTGAACTCACAGCATCTTATTATTCCATATGTTTGTCCATCAGGGGATACCAAAAGTGTAATATTATCACATAGATAGATGAATATTTTTGCCATTAGCGGTCATTCTCAAGAACCACCACTGTTCACCATACAGCTTCCTGAATCTACTCTTTAACATGTAACGCAAGCCGAGCACCACAGAATTAAATTATTGCACCATGTGGCTCACTTACATGACAAATGAAAGCTATCATACTTGAGTTTAGGCTCAAGAGAGAAATATTTCACCTGAGCATGGTGGCCATTTTGCAAATTATGACCTAAGAAATATGAGGGACTTGATTTTAAAAATCATATTCTTAGGCATAGCCTCAGACCTATTAAGTCAAACTCTGTGGAGATGGGGCCCACAAAATCATGTTTTTTAAAACTCCCTAGGAAATTCTGTTACTCATAAAGTCTGAGAATCACCAGTGAAAATGGATACCATGAATAAGTACTGACTATATAATAATGCATTTAAATAAGATTCAAGGATTAGCATAAACGTACATAGGATGTAAGGCCTTGAACATAGTGGTTCTTGTCCCTGAATAAAAGAGACTATGAACTGCTAACATGTTATTAGCCAAGCGGGATTTTTTTCCCTATACTGAGATGTGAGGATGCTCTTCCAGACCACATTTAAGATTTTTTATAAATCCTCTCTCTCTCCTACTTAATATAGCATAGCACAAACATCACTCATTAATATTGATATAGCCTCTGTCCTCATTGTTACTGTTTGCTGCATTTCATTTCATTTGTTTTCACATTCAGATATTCATTCCTTGACATATGTTGAAAATTGGATATGAGAGTTTATCCTGGTGAGTCTGTGAAGATAACTGTTGCCATGAAGAACAAATTGTCCTTAGAAGCTGATAAGAAAATGGAAACCTCAATGTGATGAACAGTGTGGAACCTTAAATTCTCACCATCCAGGATCAGCAAGAAGCTTCCACCTTTGAGGTCGACTTCAAGTGATTGGTAGTGGCCTCCTAGGCACTGTGTTAAGAAAGATTCTGAGTCCACACCTAAGCCTAGACCAAGAGAATAGAATAGTGGAATTGATAATGGGCAAGGTGGCAGCAAAGTGCCAGGCATTTGCTATTCTTCCTCTTAGAAGTTCAATATTTGCAGTGGAAATGTGTTCCAGATTACATAGAATGCAAACGTCAGAATTCCAGAAATTTCTCTTTCATATCTGACATTTAATGTAAGAGAAGCAGGATCCAAAAAGGACAAATTTCCAAAGCTACACAACTGCTTGACAATGAATACCAATGCTAGAACCATTTCACACCCATAAAATGTCTCACAATGTGACAAATTCCCTTTAACCTTAGCCATATCTGTTACATAGCTTCTAGAAAGAAAGTTGAAAAAAATTCCACCATGCCAAATCAGCAGGCAGTTCTCCTGAACAGTATGTCATGATGCCATACCCCTCTATCAAGTTAACCCACAAACCATCAAAAAATAATCTGTAGTAGTCCAACCCCAAAGGACTGATTTTGCTCTCTTAAGCAGAAATGCATTTCCAGAAAAGGTGGGGAGAAGGGGGCAGTTATCTGGGATAAAGTTAGCTCTGTGAACCAGGACAGACTGAGTGAATGCCACATGTTGTGATGTGCTTTCTTCCCTGGAACCTACTGAGTTGAGGGCTGGAGTATAGGCCTACGGAGGGTGGTTATAGATTCTCCTTCCCAAATGCACTTTGAAATGCATCTTCATTGAGCCAGTAATTAAAGAACTGCATTTTTCCTGATGATAGACTTTCGCACATAGAGATGCTCACAGCTTTATAGATTTCTCACATCTCTAACAGTTAGATACCATTCCTCTACTCCAGACAACTGGGACTAAAAGGAAAATTAGCATCATAAGCATTTCAGCACCTTCCTTCTCTTAGAACCACTAGATAGTGCCCTTTCATTTCTCTGCTCTTTCCTTTTAATGGTTTTAAATGGATTTCTTAAAAAACAAATCCTGTACAGAATGTTCCTCCAATCTGTAGAGATAACACCATTGGTGCCCACAAAGAAACTGATGCTCCATGCAAGCAGCTTAATCAGAATCATCCTAGAGTGTAGGCATTGTCTACACATGATTACAGAAAGAAAGGGAATGAAAGCAGAGTACGAGGACTGAGGCAAGCTGGAGGTGGTCCCTGCAGCAGTATCCCGGGATGCTTGGCAACAGGAAATGAGATTAAAGAAATGTATCTCATTCCCCAAATATGAGGCTTTTCCAATTTACTACATCTTCTCTATACCTGGCCAGGTATGATTAACTACAAGGATAAGGAGTGAGAGGAAAGGAGCAAGAAGCTGCAACTAGATCCTTCTGGTAGGTTTACAGGTGGGCTCTACTGGCAGCACAGATGCTAGCTTATTCGGGGACCTTCTGCAAACTAGAAAAAGGTAACCCTTGCTCAAAACACTTTACTGCCATCTGCTGGAATGTTGTCAAAATAACTATTCATATCTAGAGTCACTACAAGAAAATATCCCCTGGAGGAGTGCCCTGTCACTTACAACCCAAACAATTGTAAATTGAGGTTGCCTTGGGAGGAAATCTAGTCTGGCAGGCGGAACAGGAAATCCCAAGACTGTACAAGGACAGTTTTGGGCCAGTCTATATCAGGAGACCACAACATGTAAATCAAGATAAGGCATAAGCCATGATGAAGCACTCCAGGGGGAGCCCAGGCTCAGAAAGCCAGTGGAGTCATTGCCTCTGCAGGGAGGCTGATCATACAACCAGTTGCTGAAGGAGGCAGAAGAAACTCAACAAGTCCAAGACAGGCCCTAGCACCAACCAGACTGAGGGAGTAGGGCAGACTTTAGTGCACAGAATCAGACACACATCTTCAGAAAATGAACGTAATTGCAAGGAAATAAGTAATTGCAACACAGGCTGTATAAGCACCCCACCATAGAAGTTAGCACAGAGGGCTGTAGGAGCACATAACAGGTGCACTTAACCCCATCTTGGAGTACCTGAAAAGGGTTCCAGAAGAAGCAGTAACTAAGGTAAAACCTAGATAGAACACAGTTCCTGCCCTCAAGGAGTTTAGAGAATAGGTCTGACCTATCTAATACAGTAGCCAGTAGCCACATGTAGCTATTGAGCCCTTGAAATGTGGCCAGTGCAATGGAGGAACTATAATTTTAATTTTATTTAATTTTCATTTTAAAACTGAAGCAATGCAAAATATTTTTTCCATTAAACACAACTTTATTGTTTGGTAGGATTACGTTTCACTCTAACCATGGCATTGGATAAGATACTACTGTTGTATTGTAATGTACATGTATTTTTCTCCTTTTAGAAAAATTACATGTCACTCTCATTATCTTTCTATTAGATAGTACTGCTTTAGACCAAAGAGATAGTCATACAACCTGAAAAGTAAAGTATTCATTATAATCCTGGGATAGAAATAGGCTCACCTACTACTCACTGTTATCTGATAATATTAAACAAAATGCTCAGAAGATCCTAGATGGCAGAGAAAAGAACACTTTTTTTTTTTTTTTTTTTTTTTTTTTTTGAGATACAGTCTTGCTCTGTCACCCAGGCTGGAGTGCAGTGGCGCGATCTCGGATCACTGCAAGCTCCGCCTCCCGGGTTCACGCTATTCTCCCGCCTCAGCCTTCCGAGTAGCTGGGACTACAGGCGCCCGCCACCACTCCCGGCTAATTTTTTGTATATTTTTAGTAGAGATGGGGTTTCACCGTAGTCTCGATCTCCTGACCTCGTGATCCGCCCGCCTCGGCCTCCCAAAGTGCTGGGATTACAAGCGTGAGCCACCGCGCCCGGCCCAAGAACACAAATCAAAAGCAAATAAATGTAAGCTGAATTTATGAATAAATGGGTGGCACATACTTAAGCAGAGAATTTAGAGGAACACCTCATAATCTGACAGAGACCGTCCTTACCCTGGGTTAGAGTCTGTGGCTGTTACAGATGTGGAAATATGATGTTCACTTATATTACATCAGTCAGTGTGCATTAGGCTACAAATAACAAAAAGTCTAACAGCCAGAAGCTTCAACTTTAAAAGACATCCATGGTTTACTGTTTAAAAACCCAGAGGTAAAAAAAAAAAATCTATGGGTGGTTCAGCAGCTGAAATCTGTCTTCAAAAATTCAGTAACTGCTATCCTTTTCTCTGCCTTCCTAAGGATTTAGTGTTTTATCATAGACTTGTCACTTGAAGGTCCCAAGGCAAGAAGCTATAGGGGTGGGAACAGCCAAGTTAGAAAATCTTTCCTTTAGCACACTGATATTCCAGTTCTATCCCTAGCTTCCAAGGAGGCAGAGATAGCAATTATCTGGCAAAGGAGAGCCAGAAAGCCATAATATGTTTACACGAATCCTAAGTGTTCCATTGAAACTGGACATATTGCTGCCAGGAATTATACTGGGGTCCTATTAGCAAGGACTAAAGGAAGGTAATGCATAATGTCTGCCACATTCACTAATTGTTTCATGATATTTAAATATCCTATATTCTGATTCTTAGCAGGTAGTTGGCTAAAAGACACTCTCTTAAATGAGAAAACATAAATTTTTTATAATCATATATGAAGGAGGAGAGCTACGAAAGCTCTAGCCAAATCAAAGCTGTAGTAATCCAATGGCAACTTGCCTATGATTCTCTTACTCTCATTCAGGAAAATTGGTGTCATCTCAGTCCATTATCTTCACTGAGAAGAATAAGTATGGGATTCACAATGACTGAACTGAAAAACTTGTTTTTACTGAGAAAAAAAATGAATTGTTTTTAGTATTCTTATAAAGGGATGAGAAACCCCTAAACTGCTCAGCATTATTGAGCCAAGAACAAGTTATTTTTCAAATTTTTCCAAGTAACAAGGGTTGTAAATTGAACGCTGTACTCAGTGATTTTAAGACACATTTCTTTAAAAAAAAACATTCCATTAGGAGCTATAAACTGGAGACTGAAGAGTGGGAAGCAATATACATATCAATAATCTTGGCCACTGAGGAAAAGGAATCTCCACATGATAATCACGTGGAAATTCAAACATGCCTTCATGATATACTTCACAGTATTCTTGTAAACCACTTCCATGGAATGCCTTGCCACCAGGAGAGGCCACACAGATCACCCTCTGCAAGGACGTGTCAGTGCAAAGAAAGGAATGACACAGACATAAATCAAATGAAACTGAATTATGTTTAATAATTAGAAGTACATGTGGGTCTTTCATTTCTAAAGGTATTTATTCCATTTCTATTTGCTTCTAGAAGCTAAAGTGGGTCCTGGCAATACAAAAGAAAAGAGCACTAGGTCCTACCCACAATCTGTTCATAGCCTAATGGGAGAGACAAATGGGAAAACAAATGCCATTAGAATAATGAGTCTTTTAGTAATAAAGACAAGAGGCTATAAAAATGTCTTGTAGAGGAGGTGATATTTTACTTGAGTTTTTTAAATTAATAAACATTTTCCAGGGAGACAATGAGCTAAAGGAGAGTTCTGGATGAGAACCCAAAGGCAGCCATTTGATAAGCAGAATGGTGGTTGGAGAACTAGGCAAATTGTTCCACAATGCGTGTAATAAAGAGGATTCGATGGCTCTGAAAGAACAGAAAGAAAAAGGCAGAGACAACATGCAAAGGGCCTTGTACTGCACTACAGTGAAGTAGTAAGTACAGAGTTTTGCAGTTGAAAAGACCTAAAATTGTGTCCCAGCCCTTTCACTACCAGCCATGTGATTTTTAATAAGACGTTTCCATTTTCTGAGGCTCATTTCTTCTCTCCATCTATAAAATGTGGGTAATAAATACTTCCCAGGACTCTTGTGTGGATGAAATAAGATAATGATTATAAAAGTACTTGGTAAACTGCAAAGCAGTATATTGGCATCCATTATGCTTATCAATATACATGCATTGTTGTTAAGTAGGATATAAAAGCAGGGCAACCTGTATTCACATTACCATCCAGGAACAATTGTACTACTGTTTCCCAGTGAATTAGTGGAGGCAAAACGGGCTGCAAACTAGCTTAAGTTGTGAGAACTCATCTAATAGCGAAAATAATGCTAATGAACTGTACCGTGACTCTAGTGGCAGAGAGCCACTAAAGACTAATTCTGAAAGTGCTGAAAACTTAGTAGATGGGCCTATTGATATAATTCAGCGGTGGTTTTATAGGTAACTTTCATGGGGCTGTTTCATTTCCATCTGAACCTAACAGCTGCTGAGCATACCCCAGTCCTTTCCCATGGAAAAATAAGGCAGCTGTGTTACTAGGAGCAATGGTCAAATGTACTGATTACAGCTTCACCACCACTACCAGCATCCCAATGGTGCCTGTGGAACCTTGTTACCACGGCAACCATTTACAAACCCTTCAAAAGGTCTTTCTAAGGAGTTCTGCTGGAGTATAAGCTATAACCAAAGCCAGGGCTGGCTCAAATAAGTAAATCTGAGCTCTAGCTTGAGCTATGTCCCTAAATATTTCTAAAGTTTGAGAAATGATCTCAACTTATTAGGCTTTGATTGCTCCTTATCCAGAGAAAGGTTAGTCTCCACTTTTATAAGGCTCTGTGAGCACTGTCTTTCAAATGGATAATTATTGCGAGCCCACACTATAACAGGTACTTTACAAATAAGATTCTCTACCAGGAGCCTTCATGGCTGTATGTTTTTATCCAGCATTTGTAATGGTTTCCTTCGGTCTCATTTCTCTTTTCCGAGCCATCCAAGTGACCTTCTCCACCAAAGGTGAGCCTTTTTAGAAAGATGCAGTTGCTCTTTCAAAAACTTGCATCTTTATACATAAATGGCAAAACCTTTGTAATATTTCTTAAAGAGTGAATCTGGCTGTCAAAGTTGTCTCACAGGCTTTCCAAGGAGCTCTGGTGCAGGAGCTCATGAGTCCAAGGTCCCAGGGGAGCAATGTGCTGATATGCATAAGGACCTCAACATCATTTATTAGTGTACTTAAAGTAAAAGGAAAGATGAACTTTTCATAGGAAGATCTAAGTTTAAAGCTCTATTTAGTTCATTCTGTGTAACCTTGGATAAGTCACTTGATTTCTCATCCTCTGTGATCGAATCTGAAAATATTAAGACTATCTCTCAAGATTGTTGTTAGACTCAAATAAGATACAGTATATGTGAAAATTATTTAAGAGCATATGTTGTTACTTTCTCATATACCAACCTGTCCTCTATACTGACTAATTCTAAAATGGTACATGACAAATATTGAGCTAAGGTGTAAGGACTGGTCAGACAGCCAGAACCAGAAACACAGCCAGAGGAAACACAGTAAGAATGACTACTCTGAAAAAAACATATGACTTATGACTAGTATTTAGGGAGGAAGAGACTGCTGTCTTCAAACTCTTGAAAGATTATCATGTGAAAGCAGGAAGAGATTTGTGAAGGAAGGCGTAAAGAGACTAAGAAGTTCAGAATGTAGAATTAGCTGATCAAAAAAAAAAAAAAACCAGTATAGAAATGCGGCTAATAGACTTTCAAATCAGAACTTGAGTTGATCCCAGTTCTGCCACTCTTTCTGGATGACCTTGGGAAGTTTACTTAACTTCTCTAAGCTTTGATTCTTTCATCATTATAATGGAATTAATAATAGTAACGACCTCATAAGGTTGTTGTGAGGATTAAATAAGATTAGAGATATAAGAGTCTTAAGAGAGCCAATGGCTCTCATGGAAATGTTTCTATAAATATTGACTACTTTTATTAAATGATGAGAGGTTGAGTAGGAAGAAAAGGAAGATAGTCTAATGGGTGGAAGTTTCTGGGAGACAGATTCAATTCCATAAGAGGGAAGCATTTCCATGGATAAATGCCATTTGACAACGGAGAAGGTATGCTGTCCTAGTTCCTCTTTCTGGGCAGTATCCCTGGATGCTGCCTTAAGCCAATGGTCTTTACCTACAAAGCTTGGTCTAGGTGTCAAACAGTACCCTTCCCTTATTTGAGAGCTGAAATATTTGAAGCTGAGCGAGCAACTAAGGGGGCAGTAGTGCCCTGGGAATTAACTAATTCAAAATCCCAGAAGACCATGCTAATACATTACCAAACCTATGGGAGCTGGGCAAAGAGAGAGGATCCTGGAGGGAGACCAACAAGAAAAAGGGAGTCAGGTAGAAGTTACTGGAGTTACTACTCACCAAGAAAGAAGCAGCTGCTGGGGTGGGGGCTGTGTGTATGTGTGCACAAGGCTATCCAGTGGGGATTGTTGGAGCACGGGCAGCGGCAGATGCCCTCTTAAGGTGCTAAGTTTTCAGGCACTAAAGATTTTCTTACAGAAGCAGGGAGCCCTCTAAAAGGAGACCACAGATGGTGTTCCACCTCTAGCAGAAAACTTGGTCTGCATGTATGACATCTATATATACATTTCCAAATCTAACAGTTATACTTTTCAATGGGTTACAAGGTCCCATATAAGGTGCCTATATAGCCACCTTCTTTCCTCCACCCCTTTCCATACATTTAGTCAACACATATTTATTGAGTACCTACTATGTAGCAGACATGGGGGGCTAGTTACTGAGGAAATGTGGTTTCTGTCATCAGGAAGCTTACAGCCTACCACTGTTGTCCAGTAGCTATATAACGTGAGCCATGTGTATAATTTGACATTTTCTGGAAGCCACAGTAAGAAAAAAAACAAATAAGCCATGAACTTAGCCTTAATACTATATTTTATTTAAGTATATCCAAAATATTACCTCAATGTGTAATTCACATTTTAAAAATTAATGAACTGTTTTGCATTTTTTGTATTAAGTCTTTGAAAATCCAGTGTGTTTTTTACACTTACAGCACATCTCGATCTGGACCAGCCATGTTTCAGGTGTTCAATGGACATATGTGCCTATTGCTCCCATATTGAACGTGCAAATTTAGTAAAGAGTTCTTTTAGAAAATAATAACTATATAGACTGAGAGCAGAGATAAGCCCTGTTTTGTGGGTTAGCAATGGTGTACTGGTAGTTGTTTAAAAACTGGCTTCAGGGGTAGATAATTTGTAATATCTGCTGATTTCCATAATGCCTTAACCTAAATATCAGGCCAAATAGGAATGACACCTTCTTCTGAGATCATAAAATTGTTCTTCAAGTGCTGAAGAAACAAACTTCCCTCCCTACAAAGTGGACACAAAAGTAAGTCAGGGACATCAGAGAGAATGTGGCCTGGTTTCATGGTCAGGTGATCTAAACTCCAATCCTAAAAGTTTAATTATCTTCAGGAAATCCTCACACTTTAGCTCATCTGTGCAATGGGGATTACAGCAATTGCTATGAAGCCACAAAGGGATAAAATGCATGAAGGAGTCATGCAAGGACCCCTACAAGTGCAAATTTTTATTATTGACTTGCGCAAACTTCCGTCAATGAGGTTTTCGAAGTACTTATCTTCTAATTGACCAACGAAGATTGTATCTATTTATGGTATATAACATCATGTTTTGATTAACGTATACATTTTGAACTGGCTAAATCAAGCATTAGCTTGACTATAATGAGCTAATTATGTTGTAATATGTTAATTATAACATATGTATTACATACTTATTTTGTGGTGAAAACAATATTTACTGTGTTAGAAATGTTTAAGTGCACAATACAGGTTATAAACTATAATCACATTTATTGTACGGTTGTACAATAGACCTCTTAAACTTATTCCTCCTGTCTTTTGGCCAATGTCTCCCTAACTCCACCCCTAAGAATTCTTATTAATTATTCTAGCTTGCCCACTTAGGAGCTACTATTACTATGGGAAGGCAGGTGGCCACTTAAAGGCCCCAGGGAAGCTCCAAGCTGTCATGTTCCTAGGAAAGATGAGGAGCAATTGCCAGGACTAAGGATGCCCAGCCCCCTCCCAACATGTTCCTGCTGTCCAGGAAAAGTAGCTTCCTAGAGAGATAATTAAGACATGGTGGCAATTTCTGCGTGTCTCTGTGGCTCTTATTATTGAGAATGTGTAGGGAGGAGCAAGATTTACTCATGGTTATGTAATATTATACAAAGTAATACAGCTTCTCAAAAATATTGTCAATTAATTGCCATCAATCCCAAAAAGGCCAGCTGTGATGCTGTGATTAATGGGCATTTCCAACAAAGCTTCTCACACAGCAGAACTAGAACAGATGGCTACAAGTGATCAGTGGATCTAGGTGATATAGGGGCAAGTATTAATAACTATCACTATTTATCAAGTGTTTCCTGGGGCTGGCTTCAGCCACAAAGGCAGGTGCTGAATATTCTGAGCTGCCCATTTAAGCACTAAGAATTATGATGATGCTCAAGGTTTGAGCCTGGTGAAAGCCCTCCAGCAAGTATCTCCTCATCTATTAAGCAGAGAAGTCTCATAACCCACACTGCAGAGTTTAGTTTTAGAAGGCTTTGCTTTTCTTTGTCATGATGTATGAATCCAGGTAACTGTTACTGATCTTTTAATGTGGACATGGGAGACATACCCAATCATCAAGACATCTGGTAAAATGTCCAGAGCAGAAACTCGCATGGTGCCAGAATCTCCCAAGGAGAGAAAGAAGGGTTAGAGTTGCCAAATGAAATACAGGACGCCCATGCAACATTTCAGAAATACTTACCTTAACAGATTATTTGTTGTTTCTCTGAAATGTAAATCTCACTTGGTGTCCTGTATTTTTATCTGCTGCACCTGGCAACCGTAAGATGGGTACCTCCCAGGTTAAAGGTACAGCAGCTGGCTAATTTGTCCTACCTCAACTAGTAATATCCTCCTCACATTCCTTGTACTAGGAAAATGAATTGCTTGTGACAAATATTAATTAAGAGCCAAAATTTTACGTTTTGAAGTACACTTGAGGTATCCATCCCATTTTCTGTCTTTCCTTTGAATTCACAAAAATAAAGTCCTTCCTCATTACTATAGGTTAAAATGGTCTTTGTCTTCTTTTGAGTTATTTTAAGGCCTCATTATGGGCCATATTCTCTATTAAACATTTCACATATAGCAATTAGTGGTCACAACCAGCCTACAAAGAAGATATTAAAAAAAAAAAAAAGAAGAAGAAGAAGAGAAATGTCAAGGTTATCAGAACCTAGGAAAGTCCAAAACACTGCCACAGCCAAGAGGACCCTAGAGAGACATCACAACTAAATGTGATGCGGCATCTTGGATGGGCTCCTAAAGAAAAGGGACGTTAGGGAAAAACTAAGGAAATAAAATTAACTATGGACTTTACTTAATAATAATGTGTCAATATTGATTCATTAATTATGACAAATGTACCATCCTAATGTAAGATATTGATAAAAGAGAAAATGGTATGGGGTATGTCGGAATTCTATACTACCTCCTCAACTTTTCTGAAAATCTAAAACTGTTCTCAGAAATAAAGTCTATTGTATTTAAAACTGAGAAAATCTGTAAAACAATGGTTTTCAGACACTAAAAAATAGAAAAGAAGGTTTCTTAATCCCTATTTTACAAATAAATAAATTAAATTCCATAGAACTTAAGCACGTTTCCCAAGTTGCACAGGTAAATCAATGGCAGGCATCTTGTGTAAAATCAATCCAGGGTGCGCCGTTTGGGAACCTTCCTGATAGAGAATTATAAGGATCTACTGGAATTAGAAACTCTGTCAACTTCTTTGTAAGGTGGGTTGTTTTCCAAATAGACAGATCTGCTTGATTTTTAAAATTGATTGTCAACTGGGGCTTTATTAATAGAGTAGCAGGGGTCTAAGAATAGTCCCAAATTGCATTCACCTTGGGATTTAGGCTGTCAGGACAAGTCTGAAGGATACTAGGGCCCAGGGGAAAAGGTGGGCCGGGTGTGATTCAAGGACAGGGGCCCAGGCTTAGAGGGGTGGGTGGAAGGACCCTGAGAAGAGGATGCCATTCTCTCTCAGATTTTTCCCTAACGCCTGAAGACTGGAGTCTAAATGATGGAGAAAGAGAGCTGCAATAAACAAGTTAGTAAATATAGCTTTGTTTGTTTATAATCTCCCTGGGCCATCAAGGGGACATTAGCAGCAGCAGGTTCTGTGGTGACATTACAGGACACACGAGGTCAGTGCCAGCAGCCTTTGGACAGGCATAACAGCCTTCTACAGCAACTGCTCCATCAGGCAGTGGCAGGGCAGGGCTGGAAGAAATCTCCACAGCAGATCAGAGCATGAGAGGAAAAAGGCTAAAAGCAGGCTTGGCAGGGAAGTGGAGAGCATGTTTGAGATCTGCTGCAGGGACTTTCAGGACCCTCTGGAGGAAACCAACGTCCCACTAGGCAAGTGGGGGCAGAGATAAGAACAAACTGATTTCTGGTTATTTTTATAAAATATTCTTAGCCCCTGGCTGACTTTCTCTGGAATAATTAGGCTACATGAAAAACAATAGGAACCTCACTCTTTTTACATAGCTTTCAAATTCAAAAATAGTCTCTTAATTCTAACAAGATAATGAATAAGAAAACATAATAATTACTGTGAATTGTCTCAAAATGTATATTCTAGAATGTCTATCAACATGTAATAAACCTATGTTCTATAGGTACTTTAAGTTTTTCTTATGTCACTAAAAGTTTTAATTTCACAGCATGTCTAATGTAAGGTTTCCCCAAAAAGAATGTATTTTTTAACCCTGCTAAGCAATTTATAACCCTTTACAGGAGTCAGATATTCAAAATGCTTTTATACATATCTACTATTTTTTTTCACATTTCTTTGAAAATCATGAGTGCAGTTGTTACCAGGAATTTTTCCCCTTGTACTGTTTTGGTGCCTTGCAGATTACCAAAAGCCTACAGGATCACTTTCTCACTTGAATTCATTTAAATTCTATGGTATGTGCAGGGTAGCATGAGTTGGTAGTAGTGGTAAGGCATCATTTATTGAGTCTCCATTAAGAATCAGGCACTGTAAAAGTGATTAATTATAATGGTTAATAATTATTGAGGGTTTATTACATGCCAGGCACTATTATAAGACCTTCCTGTGAATTAACTTAATCCAATAAGCTTTTGGTTCAGACCACAAAGCCAGACATAGCCACTGCTGTGTCCTGTTTATTGGGGTCAAGAGCCTCTTAAAGATGGGTAATTTTCCTGAGAAATGGCTGGATCTAGCCATGTGCTTCCACATCTCACTGTAGCCTCTGTGGCACCCATCCCTTGACTTGGTACTGCCGAACAGATCCTGGCTGGGAGCTGATGCAGGACCAGATGGCCCATGTTCTATAGAAATCAATGTTCTACAGCTAATCAACGGCTATTGATTAACTTACATGCAATAAGAGGCATGATGGAGTCGAGTCTAGCCCTCTATGTCTCTCGGGTGGCCAAAGCATTTCTTAATCCAAGGAGGTATTAAAAAGGGAACATCTTCAGCTGTACAGGGTCTAATCCTCTGAGGCACAGGCCAAGAGATAGGAATAGATCCACGGTCTTGGGATTCATCTCATCAGGATTCTCCAAAGGGGTAATTCACACATGGGATTCCAAGGCTAAACTGAAGTGGTAACTTAGCTAGCCAGGATGCAAGGGATGAGTTGTAAAGCAGGGACTGAAGGTGTGGGGCTGGGAACCAAAAAAGCAGATTATATTAATTATGTTTTTTTATTTTCTCTATTTTTATGAGGCTTTGACATCTTGTGGATCTGGGAGGGACTGCCCCTTCCAGAGTTAGCTAATTCTTAAAGATTTCAAACTTCCTGAGAGCATGCCCTCGATATGCAAACCAACCAGTTCTCCCCCTTTTATCAGGCTACCACAGTCTATACTATTTTAGTCTAGAATAGTCTAGTATACACTATACTACTTCCCTACCCTAGTTATCACAGGGCCAGTTATCAGCCAAGTAGGAGCAGGCCCTATGCTCCAGAGCTTGCAAAAATTATTCAAATAGCTAATCCTAAAATGATCCTCATGACCCTGCCTCACCCATTCCTTCCCATGAAAACCACAATAAACGCTGTCACTCATGCTTTCCCCTGACACCCTCTGCCTCCTGATTCACCCTGGTACTTCTCCATGGGGTTTGGATAATGATCCCAAAAGAGACAATCCTGAATGCCAGGATGTGTCCCAAAAGACACAATCCTGAATGCCAGCTAATCTGAATGTTGAAATCCCAAAAGACCAAAATCCCTAAAGTCTAAATGCCTACAGTCTAAAATTCCTAATGTCTAATTGAATCCCAAAGCACAATGACCGATTTAGAATTACATACAATCAAGGCTTCTGAAAGTGAATTCAAGATGTTACCAATAAAAATTGTTTTTTTCCATTCAGCCCAATGCTTTTGACAGAAAATTCAGATGAGTGAATTGGCCATGTGATACGGCAAAGATGAAAACTTCAGTTTAAAAATGCATCATGTGTCTGCATTGGTATTCCTTCCAGCTGATGAAATTCCAGGAGCTTTTATGAGTTAAAGCCATATTTGCCTGAAGAAGCCTAAGGAAGTTACAGACTGGTTCAAAAATAATTATATGCACAGAAGAATAAGAAGACATGCAACAGTGTTGCTGTTCTATCACCAATATTGGTTCTGCCAAATTTTTGGTCTGTATATGAGTGCATGGGAAATGAATTTCCACATGTTCAAAGCAACATGGAAGACGGCACAGAAGATGAGAAGTTTTAATAGAAAATGCTCATGTTGGGGTACAGCAAATCATAGAAGAATTTTTAAAAGAGCAGCACCAGAGTGAACATATTATCCAAGGTGGGTCATGCCCTAAAAGAAAAAATGCAGCTATGCCTCACTGTGGAAGACTTCGAAATATAGTCAATGATGGTGAAAATCAGCCAGCTCTTACGGACTATCTCCATGCAATTGCCCATAAACTATTTCCACAATATGCTTTTTCATATGTCAAATTTTCTTTTTCATTTCTTGGGGAGTTTTCTGGGTTTATTTTTTCCTTTTTTTAGTTTTTTTCCACTATTTTAAATTGTCAGCATTATGTTTTACAATTTGCTATGCTACGTATCTTATATTTGCATCATTTTCAATATTGGAGATATAAATTGCTTAGAGACTTTTAGAGAGTTCCAATTCATTTTATGTTTTCGCAGAGTTGACTCTATGTAAAGTGCATTATCAAAATGTTGACGTTGTGTGTAAGCATTGCGCATGTATATAACAATATTGAAACTTCCTCAGTAAATTAAGAGATGTCCATTTTGTACATCTGCATTTGTGAAAGATAAACTCTCTCAAGATCTTGATTATTTGAGAGACTGCATATGCAGTGGTGACCCATGGCAGGTTTTGACCAAATATCAAAAGACTTACGTTATTTGTCATGGTGTTTCAGATGACAGATGTTACAAAGCTGGTCACACAATTACCAACCATAGTAATATACATTTGTACATTTCTATTTTTTTATATATATTTTTTATTACACTTTAAGTTCTAGGGTACATGTGCACAATGTGCAGGTTTGTTACATATGTATACATGTGCCATGTTGGTGTGCTGTACCCATTAATTCGTCGTTCACATTAGGTATATCTCCTAATGCTATCCCCTCCCCCACTACTATACTTTCAGGGATCATTTCTATAGTTTGTTACATTTCCATTTTTTATCTATTTCTTTATAAATACAGTTTATCTCCTTGTAATTGTTATACCTGCATGACTCTTTACCATACATGTTTTATGCTTGCAAAAATATATTATTGTGTATTTTGCTGTGTAAAGTGGCCTATGAAGTGTTCTGTCATGTTTTTATATATTTCTCAAATAAATCTTTTAAAAACATAAATAAATATCTTTTAAACAGTGTCCTTTAGTGGCCAAGTGTGGTGACTCACACTTGTAATCCCAGCATGTTGAGAGGCTGAGGAGGAAGGATCAGTTGAGACCAAGAGTTTGAGACCAGCCTGGGCAACATAGCAAGACCTTGTCTCTACAAAAAAATTAATATAAAGAAAAAAGAAAAAAGGTAGTGTTGTTTGTTATTTTTCCAGCATTATATTTTCAGGATCTTTCAGGATTATGATCAGCTCCCAGTTTGGAAAACTCAGTTGAGAAACCCTGCTCTCCACACATGGAACTTCACAAAGAATTGGCATTCAGCAAACACTTACTGACTTGGCAAAGGGAAGTGCCTCTAACGCTCGAGTACAAAGGTTTCTTAGTTTGCATTCCCTCCGAAGCAAACCCTGAATCTGCTGCAAGTGGAACTGAATGCAAGTAGTTATTCATGAGGTGAAGGAAACACCAATAGGAGAGAAGTGGAGTGAGAGAGAAAACGAAGACAGCATTTTAAGGGTACATTATCAACCCAGCTACCACAGTAGGTAACTGGGGCTCAGTCTCACTGAAAAAACTCTGGAGGCCATGTGCCTCAAAGTTATCCTCCCAGAAGGTGAGGGAGCTGGAGTACATACCGACCAGCTCCCATCATTCATTGGCAAGGACTTCTGTCAGGGGATGTCAACTCTCTAGCACTTCTATCTTGCCCAGTGCAGGGCAAAGCAGGCTCTAGTGACTAGAGAAGGCCCTCAGGCAAAAAATGCAAGTGCTATCAGTTGGATGGCTGTCCAGTGGGATACGGGTGTGGTTTGTGGAACATCTACTACAGAAGAGATCATTGGCAGTTTCTGAAAATTCCAACAAAGATCTCCTAGACCTCATTCTCCAAAACCAAGAAAGGAGAAATGTCCGTTGATTCCTTTATTAAATATACACATACTGCCTGTTTTGGGATGTAAACATGTGCCAACTGTACAATCTAGTACAGACAAAAAAAAAAACAAAGACAAGATAATAAAATGGAAGAACTGTAGGGAGGGTAATGTAGCTGTTCACAGGGTTAAAATGCATGATTACTTTGATACAGCCTCATGTCCAGATAGGCTTGCTCTATACTTTTCATGTCATTTTAAGGGGAAATCATAATAAGGTCTGACCTCATGATCAAATCCCAACATTCAGACAATGTTACATCAACATCCTTTAATGGGTAAGTGTGCCTGTCTATTTCTTGCTGCCATAACTCTACTTTTGTCCGTGGAACAACGACAATGACCACATATCACAAAGAGAAGCACTTGGTTGTATCAAACACAGAAGAATTCTAGGGATGAAATGGAGTACCTCAGGGCATGCCCCAAACAGGATTTATCTGGCTGAGTCCTCCCTCTTCTACATTGGAGGAGGAAGCACATGGAATTCTAAAATCATATTGACCTGGCTAAAGACCCCATTCATCCTTTTGCTAGCAGCAGGACTGAATCATACAAAGTCCTTGAGCTTCAGAATTCTCAAGTGTAAAGTGGGAATAAAAATACCTTCTTTACAGGCTTATTGTGAGTATGAAATGAGACATGGGTATAAACCAGCTTCACTAAGTGTAAAATGCTGCATGAGTGTTAGTAGTTGTCTTATGCTTCATAGACCATGACGACCTTGGCCACTAGTCCAATAAGAACAAGATGATCATTCACAAAGGATAAGAAGAAAGGGGTTTCCTTTCAACTCTACTTCTAGGGAAGGGAAAACAAACCTGTCCTGAGCTTCCAATATTTTTATTATACTTGAAAAAGCAAAAGGTATACTTGAAAGCACACCCCTCCCATTTCAGAGTGAATCATGTGGCTAATCACCAATAGTAAAATCAAGCTCAAAAGGAGGAATGCTTAGTGTATTTTTTCAGCATTTGAAAGATGAAACACTTAATTGTACATTCTGTAATTAGTTTGTAATTCCCACAAAAGGTGCAAGAGGAATGTTAATGGCGGCTGCGTGCCCTGTGAAGAGGAAGCAACATATCTGGTATTCAAGCACCATCCCATAAAAGGGGTTCACTAAGTACACTGGGGCCATCACCAGCTTTGTTTAACTACAAAGAAGTCCTAAAGGCAGCTCCCATCAGCACAGTGACAATGAAGAAGAAAGGCAAAATTCTTTATATATTAAGGTCTGCCAAGGCCGTCGCCTAGAGAGTTGACTGCTTAATTACTTCAGTTTTGTGGGACTGTTGGTCATGTCCTGAGAAAGAGATCAGGGAGTAGAGTTGAGATGACATTTTGTGTTGGATGTTCCCAGAAGTCATAGGGCTTGATTGCCTCTTTTGTATTGTTCATTTCTGCTACTGTTATACATTCCTCCCAGAACTGGTTCCCTTGGGTAGCAAGCAATTACCAAAAGCATTTCAAATGCAAAGGACTACAGAGTGTGTTCAAGGTAATCAGGACCAAGAAGCCTGCTCTCTAGGCCTAAGACCGAGCAATGGGGATGTAATCACTGAGCTGCCACCAATTCACTCAGCAGGTGCCTGGATGGACATGCCCCTTGGGAAGAGGAGTTGATTTTCTGTGCAAACTACAAAGTGTGACTTACATTCCAATTTGATGGGCTCTGCCTGCTCATAGAAGCAGAGGGCAACTGGGTAGACTGTTTGCAAAAGTGGCCCCAATTATTCACTTCCCTGCCTCCAGACCTGCTTGTAATGTGATTTTGAAATTTTTCCCATCAAAAGTCTATTTTCTAATCCCTTGAGTCTGACCTGGCCTCATGACTTATTTTGGCCAAGAGAGTGTGACAGAAATGACATTGTGCCAGTTCCAAGCCTACACCTGAAGAGACCTTGCATTCCTTTTCTTGAAACCCTGTCCAGCCACTATGTCAACATGCACAAGCCCAGGCTAGCCTGCTGGCTAATGAGAGACACATGGCCCAGTCACCCCTATAGCCTCAACCAGCAGCCAGACTAGCCCCAGAAGTAGAGCTTCCTACCTGACCTACAGCTGACCACAGATCCAACATGAGCCCAGCCCTATCCAACTAACCCATACAATTGTGAGTTAAACCAATGGTGGTCGTTTTTCAACCACTAAATTTCAGTGTGGCTTATTGTGTAGAAAAAGCTCCATAGAGAGACACATCCCATAGCCTATTCTGGTGGCAAATGTCAGGCACGATGATGCCAGAGAAACAAAGTGTTTGGTTTCTCAGGGACAAGATTCCACACCAGAACTGTCTGTGCAGCCCCACCCCCTATAACAAGGCTTGGTCTGCCCACTTGGGCAACTGTAAACACCAGCCTCTGGGTGTTGCTCTGCATCTCTGCAAATAAACAACTCCAGCTCTAATGCACCATTCCTTGTGCTCAATTTCTATTTCTTTGGCGTAGTTTTGCCCCCTACCTTGGTTCCCACCATTTACCTGCCCACATTTATCTTGAACATCTATCTGAGCTCAGCACAATTCTCCCACTCCTTCCTCAGCTCCTCTTCATGCTCCTGTTTTCTGACTTCTGCCCATACCACTGGATAAGAACTGCTCACCCTAAGGTCATTAATGGCCTCCGAAGTCCAATGTTCAATGGCCCTATCTCCGTTTTCCTCTTATTCAACATCACTGCAGTATTTGACACTGTCCTCTGTGACCTGCTTTTAAGACAGTGTACTTATGAAAGTTCCAGGAACCTCATTTGAAAGAATCCTTTCATTCTAGTAAGTCTCAAGGCTTGAACATGATCATAGTGAGGGACTTGCATAGTCAGATGCATTTTCAAATGACAGAAGTATTTCCAATGTTAATGAGATAGATGGCTGCAACATTTAAAAAGTGGGATAGACAGGCTGAGTATGATTCTTCATGTTCTTAGCTTGTTGCAAGCCAAGTCTATTTTTAAGGGGCTTATTGTATCTAAAAAGCTAGAAGGTGAACTCAAAAGAACACTGGACAGGAATCAGGAATTCAGAATTAGTCCCAGTTCTGTCATTTATCAGCAGTCTATCTTTGTAAGCTACTTAACATCTCTGAACCACAATCCATCATCTGTGAAGTGGAAACAACTTCCAGACTGTAACCTCCTTGAGGGTAGGGATTCTTTGCATACTTTTTTTTTTTTTTGGAGCCAGAGTTTCATTCTTGTTGCCTAGGCTAGAGTCCAATGGTGCAATCTCTGCTCACTGCAACCTCTGCCTCCCCAGTTCAAGTGACTCTCCTGCCTCAGCTTCCCAAGTAGCTGGGATTACAGGCGCCCACCACCACACCCGGCTAATTTTTGTATTTTTAGTAGAGACTGGGTTTCTCCATGTTGCCCAGGCCGGTCTCAAACTCCTGGCCTCAAGTGATCCACCTGCCTCAGCCTCCCAAAGTGCTGGGATTACAAGCGTGAGCCACCGCAACCATCCTTGTATACTTTTTACCCACACAGCATGGCCACATTGCCTACAATACAGTGGGTGTTCAATAAATGCCTAAATGTTTGTTGACTGAATTGAAAATAATGAAAGACCTGCAGTTTATATGCATAAAATCATAAACTCTAATGGGATCACTACCACATTTCTAAATTGCCAACTCCACCAGAATATAAGTCCCCCATGATGATTTTATCCCTCCACAGAATTCTTCTTGATGGCCATTTAAACACATTTTCCTCTGAATGAGGTTGGCAGCAGTGGAACAAAAGATAAGCTAAATCACTTGTCCTCAAACTTTTGTGTATCAGAATTACCAGAAAAACTTGTTTGAACAAAGCCCAGATTTTTGGGTCCCACTCTCAGAATCCAATTTGGAAGGATTGAGTTGGAGCCCAAGAGTCTTTTGTAAAAAGGCAGTCTCTCCAAGTGATTCTGGTGTAGTTGATTTTTCTCATGATTTGGGAAATACTGCCTTTACCCTTCAAGATGCTTACATGGTGTCCTGAACCTTCCTTCCCACTTCCCCTACTGAAGGCTCATGGGTGATCATTCACACCGAGTGTTTCGCATTTTTAACTGTCTCAGCCCAGATCCAAGATTTCAAATGCAACTGATTGTACTGCTACACAGAGGGAAATGGCCTCTGGCCTTGGGAAGTGGCTGGGTTCTGCCCCAAAATACTAAGAGTTTATGGAGAGTTTATGGAGGAGATTTAGTGAGACATGCTCAGTCCCCTATGAATTTATGACTCAGAACATCTTTTTCTGTCTTGAAAGTGATTTGCAAAGCAGAACAGTGTCTTTGAAATGTTGTTATCCTCCATAACAAAGAGATGAGCATGCATCTATTTAAGTTAAGACTGTTGTTATAGAAACTCCCTATTTTAAGTGCATAATAAAGAAGCACCACATACTCCACTGAAAAGAACAAGCTCTTACTAGAACTTGGGAAGTCTTGTTTAAAATGCACATCTTGGCTGACTGGGCATTCAGATGTGTTTGTCTCTCACCATGGAGACTGAGCAATGGCTCCTCTCCTTGCCTCTAACATACACCTTTATGTTCCAGGATATCCCAAACCTTTTATTTCACAGGCCCTGTTTAAACACAAGAGACACTAAGTTAAGCAACTCTTTTCCAGTAGCAAATGAGTTTTAAAGTATGAACGTGTAAGTCTCTTATGTATCACATTATTCTGATGAAAATAATTACGGATTTCCTTCTTTGCCCATCATGTAAAGGAAAGAAAACACTTCGCCAAGCTTGCAAGTCTTCTCAGTGGAATCCTCAAGAGGTTGCCTCCTTATGCCTAAACAGCTTGAGGCAGATTTTATGCTGTGACCCACTGCCAGAGCAGAAATGTTCCCCTTACCGCACACTTTCCCCTGTCCCTTCCCTCGTTCTGCTGGTCCAGTATTTGGAAAGTGACACCAAAATCCCTGTTGGAAAAGATACTTTGGATTGGGCTGTTTTCTAGATAGGTGTCTATGGCAAACCTTTTGTTAAAGTGCCAGATAGTAAATATTTTGGGCACACCCATTCAACTCTGCCATTATTGTAAGAAAACAGCCATACATAATATGTAAGTGAATCAACATGATTATGTCCCGTAAAACTGTATTTGCTAAAATACATGGAAGGCTGCATGTGGCCCTTGGGCCATAGCCTGCCTAACTTTGCCATAGTAGGTACTATTGTGTTGCTACCCAGAGTCTCTCTTCCAGGACTAAAGTAGTCATAGCTCTAGATGCTGCAAATAGTAAAGGCTGAAGGTTCTTAGCTGAAGGGAGCAACCTTGCCTAAGGTAAACTCTGTCTTCTCAAGGGCAGTTCACATCCAGTGATTAGTTATGAGGGACTCTAGGGGCCCAGTGCATTGGCCCAATCCAGCACAATTCTGAAAGGCCATCCCAGACCCAGAGCTCCCTCTAGGTTGACTGAGACTTTTTTTTTTCTCCTGCATTTCAGTTCAACTTTCCTTTCTTCCCAGCCGTGCTTCCTTCATTCCCACACAGGGGTTGATCTGGAGAGCACTGGCTATAAACTCTCTCCATTCAAATCTCAGAGTCTGCTTCCCAGAGAACCAATCTTAGATAAGCACTACCACTCTTCTTCCAATCCACCTCCTCTAACCATGGCCCACTCTGATGGGCTTACTTACCTCCTAGCTGGCCCCATCACTCTGTATGGGCCACTGTGCAGAGGGCTGGCCAGCAGAATTTCTAGGTATTGTTCCTTCTGGAACACATTTTTATCATTTTGCTCAGGCCACGGCCACTGCCACTAGCATGGGTGCTGCAACTACTGCCCACCCTGGAGAGCTGCTCACAGGTAAGTTTCAAACAGTACCCTGTATAAAATGCAGACTCCAGGGCCTCACACCTACATAATGTGTTATGGTACATCTAGGATGGAGCCTAGGAATCTATATATTTAACATGCATTAGCAAGCACCAGAGGTGATTCTAAAATTGGTGGTTTCTGAACCATTCATTTAGAAAGTTTGTACTATGCTAGCACATAGTAGCTACTCCATAAATGTCGATTCAAGAGATATTTCTAAGTATTTATCTTGCTAAGGTAGTTATAATCCAAAACATATTGGTGTATGTATATATACCAATTTTCTATATATATATATTGCAATATATATATATATACCAATTTGCAATATATATATATATATATTGCAAATAACTTAAGACCAGTTAAATCAGTATATGAATAATTTGAGTTACACAGAGAACTTCAGAACTAAATCTTCCTTGAGGATAAGAGTCATTAATAATACCTAACTGAAATGAGAACAGGATTAGACCAGTTAAACTTGGGAAGAGGTTACCAGCTCATATAGGAATACTGGACTGACATATAAGGTAAAGGCATGACAAAGCTGGATGCCAGATAGTAGGAATGAGAGGGGCTGCAGCCTACCCTCTCCAAAGGGGGCAACTGAAACTTTTATCCATCAATTGTGACGTGTGAAAATGGGGAAACACTATTGCCAGGTCATTGAACTTTCAAGAGTAGACTAAAACTGGATACTCACAATATAAAATCCATAGGTTTTTAAACATTGGCTCATATTGAGTCTATAAACTCAATTAGGCCCTCAGGTATTCTGTAGTAGCTATATGTATTCTGAGGGTAGCAATTAGGGTAATTGCTCTATTTCTGAAAAAGAAATATTCCAGAATTCCCAAGGAGTGTGCTCAGAGGAGTCCTGGGGGCCATCTTTGCAGGAAAACACCATAAATATTTTGTAATGAGGCAGAAGGGAACATAAGCAGAAGTTTATAAGGAGAACCACAGTTCAAATCATATATAAACATTCCTGGAAAGAGAGTGCAGCAAGGGTCAGAAGGGAAGTATGGCTGAAGATCAGACACTGCATCAACCCTGGGGATGACCAGGGGCTTGGTTCAAAGCAGAGAAGGTGACTGCCTGAACAGAGGCCATCTCCAGGAGATGCAGAATAGGGACTCAGCTTCACAGGTCACAGAGCTTAGGCTGGTTAGAAGTCACTGTGGGAGTTGGGTTCAAAATCAAGTTACCCTGCCAGGGGGTAGGATGTATTTTTGAGGTAGCAGAAGTCAGGGTATTACAGGCCCATCATATAGCCATAGGAGATATTATATTTTCAATCTCAGATAAATAAGCCAAGGGCCTGTTACAATCCCTCTTATTTTTGTTTTAGTTAGTAAGCCAGCAGTGATTGTATTCTAGAAGATAAATGTATATGAGAACTGACATCAAAACTGGCATATCTGAAGGTTAATAATTTTAAAATATTAAACAACTTCCTTAAAAATATCTCACCTCCAATGATGGATATAGTTCTTAATTTAAAGTTAGGATAGGAAGGAGACCCAGATGTTAGAGATACTTCTACCACCACCAGACTATGTGACAGGTGCCCACCCTGGCTTACTCCTTCTGTAAAATGAGAAGTCGAAGGGGATCAACCCTCAGGTTCCTTTCAGCATGAATAGTGGTCATCTAGATCTGAATATTTAGGCGTTGTTTGCTTCGAAGTAACAGAAAACATAACCCAACATGGTTTAAGCAAGAAGGGAATTTATTATCTTATGTAATTTAAAATTCTGTGGTGGGGGGGCAATCAGATATGGATTAATCAGGGCTTCAAGGATGTTCCCAGAAACCTTTCTGTATTTATTGGCTCTGTCTTCTAAGCATTAACCCCAGTCTTAGCATTCACATGAGAGCAACATGCTGCAACAATGCAAAGATCTATATTCTCTTCAATTCAAGCCCAGTAGAAAGACTGCTTCTTTCCATCCCATGTCTCAGTGACAGTCCAAACATATATCATTGGCTTAGTAATGAACCTACGACCCAATCAAAGTTCATCTTTGTAGCTAGAAGGCATGCAATGAGTTGATTGGCTTAGGTAACATGTTTCTCTCTGAAGACAGAGAGTAAAATTTTACCAATAAAATTCCCAAAGAACTGGTACTAAAAGTGAGACAGACAGACGCTGAATGCCTAAAAGAAAGGCAAATAAAATCTGACCTTGTGGCTTCATTAGATATAATATGTTATATACATAAATAAACTGCTTTTCAAAACATATCCCTTCTGATAAGCTCATTAGGTCATTCAATGTATTACTGTCATAAAGATGTCATAGAAGAAGCAATCTACCTCATGCTGGTGTTTGGGTCATTGACAAAGCCCTTCACGTATTGAACAGACTCCACTTTGTTGTTTTTATCAGAAAACCTGCCTGTTTTACATACTGAAATCGAGAACTAATCCAAAGAAAATGTACCCCTGCTACTGCTTTGGATTCTTTTAGAAGAAAGTTACTCACATTCTCCTAATTGAGACTATTTCCTGCGGTTTTTCACCCTGGAAATGGCTTCACAGACCTCAAGAAAACCAGCTAACAAGCATGAACCTGACCCTACTCATTAGACATTGAAATGAGGAGATTTAAGGACACATAAGTTCTGGGGAGAAAATCAGAGAGAAAATTATCTAATTATATTTCATAGTTAAGAGTCAATAGGGTAAAACTGAAGATAGAGATTTTTTTAATTAGTACCAGAATTCTCTGCTTGTATTCTTCATACTCCCCTAGTGGCTGGAGAAACTGCTCACTGTGGAACTAAGCCGGAGGTTTCTAGGACCTCCTTGCCTTTGCACATCTGAAAATGAGGCCATTGGAAAGGCAGAAAAGTGCAGCCATATGCTGGCATCAGTCAGATCTTTCCCCTTGATTCTGGCTGTTTCTTTAGAAAAGTTTTGGGGTTACATGATGATTGATCTAGCAAAGCTGGCAATTAAGTGGATTGTGAACAGCAGGCAAGACTTCTTGTGCAACTATTTCAGCTTGCTTTAACACACTATCTGCAGTTGTCCTATAAGAAAGTGATGGCACAAAACTTAGAAGATTCACAGAAAGGAAGAAATCTACGCCGTATTTTGAGGTAGTGTCATTAAAATTTCAAATGTACAGAAATGCAGGAATGCTATTGTACAGATGATATGGGTTTCATTAGTGTAGAGTTGAATTCATAGTTCTACTAAGGCAGTAGGCCCTATCACAAAGCCAAATAAGCTGACTATCCTTCTAAAGCACAAGCAACACACCAGTGTCTTATGTCTCAGTGATGGGTTATCTTACTAATTTAACTGCCTTTTTTTTTTGCAGTTAATCAAGTTGTAATATTTAATTTGCTGCAATTTATTTTGCTATTGCTTTCCAACATCCTCTCTTTTGTAGAAAATTTAAAAGTAAATTCAGAGCATTTGCAAAATAGGGGAAACTATTATGGGACATGCTCACCTCACAAGAACATCGCAAGTTAATTTTTGTCCTATCTGTGAAAAAGAAAAAGATAGAGAAAAAATGACATAAACCCAGGATCTGCAAATCCAACACTTTGTGCCACAGGTTCATAAGGAAGATATGCATAGGGGAAATCGCAGAAAAATGCATTTTCTTTTTTACAATGCACTTTGGTGGGCTTAAAGCATAGCAGTATGTTAGCTGCAAGAAATTATCATCCAAAGAAGCAAACTATGGTCCATGGGTCAAATCCTGTCCACTGTCTATTTTTATAAGTAAAGTTTTAGTGGAACCCAACCACACTCATTCATTTAAGTATTATCCATGGCTGGCTTCATGCTACAACAACAGAGATAAGGAGTTGTAATAGAGATTGTATCATCTACAAAGCCTAAAATATTTACTATTCTGGCCCTGGAAAAACAGAAAATTTCTCCCAACCTGTGTCCCAAAGGCTAGAAGCAAGTGGCTTTTATGGTCTCCTTATCTTAGTTAGCATCTGGGTTTTATCACACCAATGAGAAGAATAAGAAGGAAAGAGAAACCCAAGAACACGTGTGCCCAGGAGGGAAATTGAACACTTCCCCTTGAGACCTCTGGCAGAGCAGGACAAGGTTGCCCACCCTAGGCCTCCCAAAGGCAGAAGACTCCTTTCAGTGAGGCGACAGCTCCATTACAGCCCTCATAAAAGAAAGTGATGCACTTGATAAACTTGGAAAGAAAACATACCCCAGTGACTAGCGGGCATGGTAATTCGTTAGATTACTTTATTGTCACACCTCATAGTCCTATGCTTACATGCCTCAAAGCTAGGTACATTCTTTGCCTCAGAGAAATTATGTGCGTTTTCCACTTAATACTGTTCATTGTAGCCATGTCTTAAAGAATGAATATAATTTGATATAGATATATTAACAGCTTTGTGCATGAAGATAAGATGTGGAGTAATCTCAAAATTTTCACCTTTCCCCTCTTCACACCCCAAACTATTCTTCCGAACCTGTGACCCAATAGCTATCTGCCTTGAAAGCCATTTATGTTAGCAATCCTTCTTCTCAGAATGAACTTCGGTGTGTCTGCTGCATTGGGAGGATGGTGGGGGAAGAGAGGGTCATTTACTCTTCCCATAGGGGCTAACTCTAATTATATCTCTACCTGCCTTGGTAGGATGTGTTGTTCTGAAAAATAAGAGTCCAGCGGGAAATGCCTTTCCCTCTATGACCATCTTAATGATTTGCCATGTACTTAGCACATTAAAGTCTCTAAGAAATAATGTAATAGAGAAGTTTGTTTAACTTTGTTTAACCTAGTATAAAACTTCATGGCCTACAGCAAACATTGTTCTAACACTTATAAATCTGCTGGTTACTATAATTTGGCTGATCTAGGCTAGGCTCTGATGGGCACCTCTGCTTCAGGCTGAAAGTTGGTTGGGCTTGACTTTGAGCTATCGGTTGGACTCAGGTCAGCTTCTGGGGCCGAGCCTAAAGTGGCAGCAACTACACAGAGGATATTTTTGCACAAGCATATTTCAAGACTCTGTTCATGTCAGATCTGCTAACATCTCATTGACCAAGGCAAGACATCTGGCCAAACCCAAGTCCAGGGGCAAGCGAACATATCCCACCCCCCAGAAGCCCACGGCATGAGCTTGGGTATGTGATTCAACCACTCTCTGACAACTCATTGGCTTTCTGGCATTTCTTTTATCCCATCTTAACCCCACCAATATTCCAACTAACATCTCCAGCAGTTCCCAACTTTTTTGGACCACAGGAGTTTCTTCTAATATTTACCAAAACTACTTCCATGGAACATACTTAACGTTCGTCTGTACCCAACTGGCTGTATGCATTCCTGTGGAATGAGGATCAATTTTCAAACACGAGATTCTTTACAGTGTAAGAGAAAAAGGGGGAAAAAATCTCTGACACCATACTTTCTAAACATTTATGTTCTTCATCTATAGACTAATACTGGAAAGAACCTGAAATTGAAAGACTGGCCTCATGCTGAATTTGAAAATTTTTCCAAGACTATGCCAGGGAATGACATAGAAATTCTTTGCAGATGACATATCCTCATTTTGGGTTTGCAAAGCCATGTCTTTGTCTCTTACAGCTGTCAGGTGATCATTACTGACTCATTAAGATATATTTACTTCAATAATTGTCCAACTTTCCTCCCAAATAGCAGGAATTTCAGGAATCTAGCCTGCAAGCCTGAGCTGGGTTATGGGTGGAAGATGTTGGCTTATTTATCACCTGTTTGGTTCTCAATTTCAAAGAGATCTAAGAGGTAGCATCTGGGGTGAAACCAAATGAGAAGGCAAGCAATCAGTGATGTCAGCTGAATAGGTTGATGAGATTGGCAAAAAACAAGAACCAGATACAAATACATCTAAGGCACAGCAGCTGGGTCCAGGACTGGGGAGGCAGGGGTGGTTCCATTGCCTTAAGAGAGTTCGGCAGATCCTACAGCCCCTCGACTCTACTGAGGAGTGAAAAGAATCTTGGGTCAGTCTGGACTAGTTATGAGTTACCAGGTGGAACTTCAGGACACCACAAGTTAGACTTAGCAATCATTTCATAGTTAATATAAGGGTTTTTAGAATATTCTAAAACATGTTTCAAAAAACACAAGTTATGTGGTATGCTAATGGATATTACATGAAACAGGATTCCATGGTCAAATGAGTTTTGGAAACTGTTAAATAAGGTTAGAAGGATTTCTTTGCAGGACTTTGGAGCATCTTTATAATGATAATGTTTACTCCAAGTCTTCAAGAGGAATATATAATTTAGAGCATTTTCCAAACTAATTTGATTACGAAATCTCCCTTTTTAGAGCATTTTGGTGAAATACACTTTAAGATGCGTGGATATAATGACACAAATCAATTTGCTTTCTACTAACAAACTGCACAGTATCAGCATAACCTTATATAACTTTTATATAACTCTTTTATAACTTATATACATAAGTTATAAAATAAAAAGTATAACAAATTATATTGTGACCAACTTAACCATTATTCGTCTCTCATTATTTTCTTCTCTTTTTGAAAAATAAGAATATTTTAATATAAAAGTAATTTTCTCTTTTGCATTTCCACATACTGAACTTCCCGTGGTCTACCAGAAACATCTATTTCCCTTGAGAAGGTTAATGATTATTATAGCAATTCTGCAAGAAAAACAGTTAATATTCAGCTTCAAAATTCCAAAATAGGATTTTGTAGCAACTTAATGGTTTATAAAAGCAAAAGCTTTTTCAAGAGAAAAAAGACGTCCTAAATCTTTTTAACTCTCATTAACTTACTAAGGCCTAAGCCTAAGTAAGCTAGATCATACAGTTTCTTCTATACCTGTGCTTCTAAACATTTCATATACATATAGGTCACCTGGGGATTTCGTGTAACAACACAAATTCTGATCCATCTCAGGCCAGGTGGAGCCTGAGATTCTGCATTTCTAATAAGCTTCTAGGTGCTACCGTTGCTGTTGGCCCATGGACCACATGTTGAGCCAGGATACACCTTAGGGAAGCTACTCCTTGTATATTTATTTGATGGCTCAAATGAGGCTTGCTGCCCTAGGCAGAAAGAATATAAAATGTAGAGAAGATGGAAAGCCCAAAGTTGTTCACTTTCAACCTGAGGGATGGTATAATTAACAAAGGAGGTAGAGGAAGGCAAGATCTATCTCAGTCTCTCCTCTGTGGCTTAGAGTCCCAGAGATTAGAGTTATAGTAAAAGGGAGTTGAGGGAACTTCCAAAAAGGAAAAGACTTCTGTTCAGCTTGTGGTTGCCAACAAGAAAAATACTCCTCAGTCTGCCCTTGCACCAGGGGGAGCACTTGGCCTCAAATCAAATTTGATGAGAAACAATTAGGCAGAGAAAAGGCCTCAGTTAACTCTCCAAAGCTGCCTTCTGGTCCCATGAGTGGGACCAGAAGCTTCCCAAAGCTCTTGAAAATCAGTCTGGGAAGTTTTGCAGAAATGATCACAATGGAGGAGTCCCAGCCAGACTTCATGGTTACCCATGGCACAGCAAGAACCAAGGTGGGGGCTAAGTTAACAGGGGAACCTGGTGTAATAAGAGCAGCCAGATCATGGGAGTAGAGAAACAGAAAACATCAACGGCAGACATCAGTGGAACACCCCTCTGATGGAACTAGTTGTCCTTGGAGTTCTCCAAGCCAAGGAGCAACCCAGCTCAACCCTTCTGCCAGAGAGATCACAGTGATTCCAGAAAACAATCCACAGTTCAAGAATGTCACCCCACCACCAACAACAACCAGCCAGGGTCACATAAGCCACACCATCTAATGCACCCACCACCAATTTGAAGAGGCACAATGGGTGAGGACAAGAAGAGAGTGGATAATCTATTCAAAAGAAAATAAGCATAAACCTATAAGGACTGTTTAAACTATTGGCCTGGACTCACTAAAGCTGTGTTCACCTGTGATTTGATTTGTTAATTACTTTTAATAACTCTCTGCCATTTGGAGGCCATCAAGTGGTTCATTTCTTTTCATCTAAGTTATCCTTCTTGTTTCATGTAGCTTCAAAAAACTGACCTTAACCTTTTTTTAAAATCTTCTTCAAATAATTTTCTATGGATGTCCTGAGACATTGAGGAATGTCTTAGAAGGAAATACCTTCTTGAAAGAATGCATATCCCAATATTGGGCATTAAATGATTAAATAACCATCTCTGAGCTTCCTCTAAACAAGTTGTCAGGAAGAAATATAGAGGTGTTGTCCAAGAACCATCCTGGCATCCTTGTTACTGCCCAATGAGGAATGTGCCTTCATGTTAGATCTCAAATGGGAAGTGATTGAACCCACCAAAGGGATTCACCAAAAGCCTTTAAAACATCCTTCCCAAACCAACAGCAGAAAGAGACACACAAATTACTGCAAGACATCTATGACTATACATATACATACAACACAGTGTCCTGAATCCTGAAGTTATAGCAATGCTCCTTAGCTAAAAGCACCTCAAAGAGAGGAGAAGAGGATTTCTCAGAATCTCTGTGATATGCCCCTTGGTGATGGGTAATATGTCCTTTCCTACTTCATCCCAACCCTATCTCCATTTCTATAAGAATCACCACCACAGAGAGCCACTGCTACAAATGGAAAAGACGTTAGTCTTTCAAATTGCTCAGACCAAAAATAACAGTAATAATAATAACGCTGAGAAACATTCTACATTGGAGAAACAAGAGCTGCTGTGTCACCAACCTGAATACAAGGTAGTGCTTTAAAACAGGGGCCCCCTGTTTTAAAGGTACAGTAACATTACATGGCCTGTTAGGAGCAGGCAGCACAGCAGGAGGTGAGTGGTGAGTGAGGAAGCATCCATGCCTGAGCTCCTGTCAGATCAGCAGCAGCCCTAGATTCTCAGAGGAGCACAAACCCTATTTTGAACTGCACATGCGAGGGATCTAGGTTGTACACTCCTTATGAGAATCTACTGCCTCTGAAACCATCCCCACCCCTACCTTCCGTGGAAAAACTGTATTCTACAAAACTGGTCCCTGGTGCCTTAAAGGCTGGGGACTGCTGCTTTAAAGAGTTATATTGGAAGGGCATGACAACTTTTATAAAAAATTGAAAAGTGGGAGTTGAACAATGAGAACACATGGATACAGGGAGGGGAACATCACACACCAGGGCCTGTCGTGGGGTTGTGGGGTAAGGAAGGGACAGCATTAGGAGAAATACCTGATGTAGATGACTGGTTGATGGATGCAGCAAACCACCATGGCACATGTATACCTATGTAACAAACCTGCATGTTCTGCACATGTATCCCAGAACTTAAAGCATAATAAAAAATAAAATAAATTTCTTAATTTAAAAAAATTCAAAAGGACATATTCTAGACAAATGCATAAGCAAAGCCAAACATGATCTATCAATTATTTAGAGAGGTGGGATATACAAAGAACGTCTACCCACTGAGTCATAACTAATTTCTAGACTACAATTACAGTGATAATCACCAGCCCATTAGTGGGTAAAAGATGTATCACTTGTGTCCTTCATTGTATAACTGCATACTTAACTGTACCTGGTTCTCATTACAGCATTCTCAGAAAAACCTTTTATCATCTTTTATATATCCAGACAGGAACTGACCACATTCTATCTATTCAGAGTCAAGATTATGGTGCCCCAGCTGGAAGGAATCAGGCACTATATCTTCCCTAGCAAACTATCTAATTGGAAGCTACCTATGTCAGATGCAAGTGGTATCAATACTTACTTCCTCAAGTAAATGATACACTGCTGTTGTTTAAAGAAGCTGGACTCTGTTGCTTCAGAACTTGTTGGAAACCATCCAAACAAAACCAAGTTTATCAAAGGTCAAACTAATGTCTTTATGTCCCAGCCCATAGCATACTCAAGGCACTCTGGAAACAGATGAGTGACCTCCTCATAAGCCTTCAAACAGACTGAGCTTTTCTCCATTGCCTCACTGAGTATCCTCCATGCCTAAGTCATACTCATCCATTAAGGATCATCACATTCCACTTCCTTAAAGAAGTCCTCCTTGGCCACTCAAAGCTTCATTGTTCCCTCCTTTCACTGAAACTTTTTGAGCAAGTATTGTTTGCACTATAATTGCAGTATTTAATCATATACTGTCTTGTTTTTAATACTACGGCATTTTCTGAAAATAATTTGAAAATCTCACTACCAAAGGGTTTTTCAAATAAGGGATTGGGTTCCAGGTTTTTAAATAATATGGTTATGGTTTTAATTTATGGTTCATTGTCAGAAGCCCGACTGTTTCCTGATCTTACCGGGACAATTACTCCTTAGAATACTGCGAATCAGGATACCTACCTCTGAAGAAGCTGGTACTCCCTGGCAGCCCATTAGCTATCCCATTCTGACACACTCACCGCTTACACCCGCTCCTCACTTGCCAGCTTGCATTCCTGACTTCAGCTTCTCTCTTCCACTCACTGGCCCAGACATTGCCTTTTCTCATGGGTGTAGGTAACTGCCTCTGCTTCAGGCTCAGCTCTCCTCATTTAAGGCTAAGTTTCAGCCTGCCCTAATTAGGTGTGTCGCCAGCAGACACTCCTAGGGTAGCCAGCTCTTGGCTGCTGTTCTAACCTCCTCCTTACTGATAACCTTGGTTCACCTGGCTGCTGTTCTAACCTCCTTATTGATAACCTTGGTTCACCTGGCTGCTATTCTAACCTCCTCCTTACTGATAACCTTGGTTCACCTGGCTGCTAGTCTAACCTCTTCCTTATTGATAACCTTGGTTCACCTGGCTGCTATTCTAACGCCCTCCTTACTGATAACCTTGGTTCACCTGGCATCTACAGGCCATTTGGCAGCTCTCTGCTGTCCCCTCCTGGCAATTTGTGGCATGATGTCATATCACTCAAGGAACTCAGCCAGCTGTCTTAACTCTAGTTAAATCTGTGGATTTGTTATTTCAGGTGACAAATGGTTGCTTAATATCACATGAGAGGAGATGTTTTAAGTTTACTGTTTCTTTAGTCTCCACTTGCCTTTCCCACATTCAGCGACTCACAAGCAGCCAGCCCTGCCTTTATTAGATACTAGTAGATCTAAAAGTTTCTCCTAAAAAGCCAGTTATCTATACCAGACTGATATATACATATCCATGTATATAATAAAAGGAAATGGGAAACGTAACTCTGCGTGAGGCACTGAAAGTCATTATACTACTCTGTTTTTCTGATTCCTAATCCCTGTAATAACAAAGGTTAGGTCTGACGGTATACAATGATAATTCTCAAAGATTAGTTTATATAAGAATTGTCTGATAAGCATGTTATAAGTTAAAATTCCTAGGTGTTACCCCTAGAAACTAATTTTCCAGGTGGGGCCCAGAGTTCTACATGTTTTTTTACATGGGGATGGGGGGAAAGAGTCTCGCTATGTGGCCCAGGCTGGAGTGCAATGACACAATCTGAGCGCACTGCAACCTCTGTTTCCCAGGTTAAAGCGATTCTCCTGCCTCAACCTCACTGAGTAGCTGGGATTCCAGAAGCGCATCATCACGCCTGGCTAATTTTTGTATTTTTATTAGAGATGAGGTTTCATCATGTTGGCCAGGCTGGTCTTGAACTCCTGACCTCGTGATCCACCCACCTCAGCCTCCCAAAGTGCTGGGATTACAGGCGTGAGCCACCGCGCCTGACCAAGATCTACATTTTTAACCAGCACCAGGTAATTCTAATGCAAGTGGTCCATGATAAACATTAGTCTACTAGCCATCTTTTGTTCTATTATTCTATTTCTTGATTCAGCCAAAACTACACACTCTGAGGTTTAGCAATGGAGTAACAGCCTAACAAGGACCTGGGGTAAAAACAAGCTTCTATAAATAAGCATCTTTTATAAGCATAATAATTATGAAAGATTCTCTACTTGCTGTGCAATGATTGCAGTGCCCAAAATATGCCTAACACTATCATCTGATGTAAGAGAGAGTGTTGTAATAACTCTCTCCTCCATAATTTATCACACTGGAACTTGCCACACACAGAGATGAGAAATAACTGAGTCAGCAAATATTTTAGCTCTCAGCAGACAAGTAACTGCTGTTTAGAATACACTGTGGTGTCCTTTGTTAGACCCAGAGACATGAAATTGGGGAGGTTCGTGGTTTTCTTAATTGCTATTTGCTTAGCCAAATGACTTATCAGACTTGGCCTCCTAATATTGTTGGAGTAAAGACCAAAAAAGAGATATTTCAGCCAGCTTCACAGCAGCTGAAAATGTAGTTTCACTGCATTTCAAATGTAGTGCTTGGTTAGCAATGCTTCTCAAACTTTAACGTGCATTTGGATCAACAGGTCTCTTGTTAAAATGCAAATTCTGATTCGGCAAGTCTAGGGTGGAGGTTGAGACTGCAATTTCAACAAGTTCCTGCGTGACCCCAGGGCTGCTAGTCCACAGAACATATTTAGAGTAGCAAAGCTTTCTTTAGGTTTCTGCTGTAAAGGCAGGCTGCTTACCTTGTAATCCTAATGTTACCACTTATTAACCATCCAATTTGGGGCAAGTTGTACTTTGAACCTTAGGTTTTTTTTATGTGTAAAACAGTATATGCTTCAAAGGGTTATTGTGAAATTTAAAGAAGGAATGGCTGTAAAACTCCTAGCAAGTGAAAAACTTCTCATAAATGTTTATCCTTTTTGCTATATGACCACACAACTTCATGTGACACCAGTAGCAGATTATGATCACTGTTTTCCAATATTATTCCCATCCTCCTTCCTGGATCATCTTCCACCTTGTGTCTACAGTCTTCACAACCCCGAACTATCTTCTCTTATTGGCACAATAGGAGAAAGAGAAGGCAATGTGATGAAAGCAGAAAGAGAGATTTGAAAATACTATGCTGCTGGCTTTAAAGATGGAGGAAGGGGCCACGAGCTAAGAAATTAAGCTCTAGAAGCTGGAAAAGACAAAAAGAATTCTCCCCCAGAGTCTCCAGGGAGAGTGTGGCCCTGCCAACACCTTGCCTTTAGCCTAGTGGAAATGAGGTGGGGTTTTTGGACTCCAGAATTATGAGAGAAAAATACAGGTTATTATTTAACTTTGCCTCGTCACTATATTTTTTCTATTTCTGGGCCCCACCTAGACTGCCCTTTTTTATTCACCCCACTAAAATACAAATTCCATAAGGACAATGGCCTTGTCTATGTTATTACCTGCTCTAGCTTAGTGGCTAGAACAGCACCTGGCACATAGCAGGTGTTCAATAGGAAGTTGTTGAATGAATAGATTATAGCCACCTTCTCATCAACCCCTGACTTCAAGAGTCTGAGTCCAATTCTTTAAGCTCAGCATTATTCTTGTTGACCCAAAACTCTACACTAGAGATGCAGCTGGATTCCAAGAGTGATTACAAGATCAGTGAATACAGGCAAAACCATTTCTGATTTGCCACTAGCAAAACAACATGAAGGAAAAGTGACCTCTTGCTCTAAAAAGCAGCAAATCATTATTGGAAATGAGGAAGAAATGAATAGTTATTGATCATAGATGAGGAAAGTAAATCTAAGAGAGCACAGAATAAGGATTCTTCTATTCTTCTTCAGGTTTGCAGTTTTTACTATCTAAATGGTTCCTCTCACATGTACTCCCTGAACTACCAACACATCACCAAGAAAGGTGTGGAAATACACATTCTCCAGCCCTGCCAAGACCTACTAACCAGAAACTCTGGGGATGAGGCTAAGAATCTGTGTTTTAATAAGCCCTCCAAGCCAGGTGCGGTGGCTCACACCTGTAATCCCAGCACTTTGGGAGGCCAAGGCGGGAAGATTGCTTGAGGCCAGGAGTTTGAGACCAGTCTGGCCAACATGGTGAAACCCCATCTCTACAAAAAAAAAAAAAAAAAAAAAAATCCAGACGTGGTGTTGTGATCCTGTGGTCCCAGCTACTTGGGAGGCTGAGATGGAAGGATCACCTGAGCCCAGGCGGTCAAGACTGAAGCCAGCCAAGATAATACCTCTGCATGCTAGGCTGGGTGATGGGAGTGAGACACTGCAAAAAAAAAAAAAAAAAAAAAAAAAAAAAAAAGTCTTTCAGGCAATTCTGTGCACATTACACTTTGAAAACAAACGTACTCTACCAGGGTACTTTCAGCATCTTCAAACCTACTTTTAGAAATGTTCAAATAGTTAATTCGCAGAACCCACTAATTACTCTGAACCCACTAATTACTCTGCAAAGTTTAGACTGGGTGTAAGAAGATAAAAAGATTAGTTTCTTTCATAGGATGGAAGTTTGAGAGAAAGCCCAAACTGGTGGTCCTGGTCGCATCCCCATCCCCATCTTCCATGCCCTACCTCTTCTCCACCCCCTCATTTCCCTTTCCCTTCCCACCCCAGCCAGTGAGTCTTAATCACAGGACTTTTGCTGGAACGATCCAGAAGAAAAACTTCCTTTTGTCTTAGGATTGCCGAGAGGACAGTGAGTAAACTTGACCAACTCGCCACCACATGTAGGGAATCTTCCTGAAAACAATCTTAACATAGAGAAAACAGATCCAAGAGGAGAGAAACAGATTCCTGATAACATGACTTGGATAGATGGATCCAGCCATGTTTAAAGCCAATACAAAGCCTAGGTTTGTCAGTTAAGTTACTTTTTTTTCTAAAACCAGTTTGAGTTGGGTTTCTCTCATGTGCAATGGAAAAAGACAACCAGAGCCACTGTTAGCCTATTCACACCTATAAAAGAATTAGAAGAAAAAAAAAAAAAGTCCTAGTCGGGTACAGCCCTGTGGGTTTAAGGCTCAGCAAATTGATGGAACATTTGTGCTATCAACCTGAAATAATCAAAAGGATCAGAGTCCATTTTTAAAGAGTTTATTCAAGTGAAAAGCTGGTAATGGTCATCTGGTAAACACAGACTCCGGAGAAATGAGGTCAGTGCTCTGAAGTTAAAAGTTAGGGTTTTGCTTGCATAGGAACAAAACAAAGAAATTTTAACAGGATTACATTTCTTATATGAGGCTGGTTTACGAGTTGCAACAATTGAATTAGTGACAGTTTGTTTTCTTTTCCATACAGCTTGTTTTTATTTCCTTTTCAATAAAATAAAAAAGTATACTTAACATTTTGTCTTAGACAATGTGATAACCATGAAGTATTCGTATGAGAGGTAAGAGGAAAGCTAATCTGTAATGAAGATCAACAGTAAGAGGGAAGAGGTCCGCCCTGGTGCCCTGTAGCCGGTTACAACATTTTACAAAACAAGATCGGTAAGGAAGAAGGCTAATCTATAATCGGAGAAACAAAGGTTAAAGCTGCCTGGGTTACAGCTGCCTATCATGTGACTCAGGCCCCATAATCACATTTCTCTAAGACTCAAAATAATTTAAAGTTCCAACAGTTTAGATTTTTATTTATTTTCACAGTTATCATTAGAAAAAGGTTCCCTTTCCTCTAGGCACATGCAACCCCAACCAGGGAGTTCTGCGGCTTACAGAGTGGGAGCTGGATTTTAGCCACTACTGACCCTCAGCTGGACAGCTTTGTGTAATGCTCTAACTGGATACATTTATGTGGCAGCCGGAGCCTGGTTAGCATACAAAAAACTCAAACTTATTAACTCAAATTATTATCCTATTGACAAAGGCATTTGTTGTTAGGACATGTCACATTCACCAAGTTAAAAACAGGCAATAAGAGAATGACCAAATGTACCTGTTGTCAATCCCTACAGTAAGTACTCAATAAATGGCTGAATTTTAAAATTAATATAAGTTCCTTTCAATATCAATTCAATCTGGATTAAGTACTGAAAAAGATTAAAAGGGCTATTTGTCTGGTGTAGAGTACAGAATACCTGGACAAAGACAAAGGTCAGCCTCTAGAATTTGCCAGAAATGGGCCAGCAAAGTGCAACATCTTAATAACTGAGTGATAACTGGCAGGAAGCTTTCTCCAAAGACTTAACTATGGTGTTTTGAAAATACACCTGTAAATTATTTGACACTCATCCCTTCAAAAGGTGGGGACTAATTTCTGTCCCTTTGAGTGTAGACTATCCTTAATGACTTGATTCTAACAAATAAATTGTGACAGATATCATGGTTTATGATTTCAGGGACTACATCCTAAAAAGCATGCCTTACTCTCTCTTCAATCACTCACTGTAGGGGAAGCTAGATGCCATGTCATCAGGACACTCAAGCAGTCCTATGGGGACATATAGATGGCAAAGAGCTGGGTCTTATTGCCGATAGCCAGAATTAGCTTTTCAACCACATGAGTGAGCCACCCTTGAGGCAGTACATGCATCCCCAGCCATGTCTTCATCCCTTCAATAGCTTGACTGCAACCTCATGAGAGACCTCAAGCCACAATCACCTAGCAAAGCTGTCCCTGAATGTCAGATTCTCTGAAACTGTGAGATAATAAGTGTTTCTTGCTGCTTTAAGCCAGTAAGTTTGGGGAGTAATTTTAATGCAGAAATACATCATTAATATACTGACTAAAGAGCAAGACTGCAGCTACTAAGAGTAACGAAAGAGCCAGGCAGAACTCCAGCTCCAGAAGAAATGGGGCACTGAGCTAGGAACGAAGGCAGGAACTCCAGATAGAAATTGGGGTAAAGTCAAAGCAAGAACTACACATTTGACTGAGTTCTAGAAGCAGAGGTTCTTCTATTTCTCCCATGCTGTAGCGCCCAGGGCAGGACTGAGCCTGGAAGTGGGGCTGGTGATGGGCAAATCCTGCTGCAGGAGTTGGAACCCAGTAGAAATATTGGCTTCCTGGTCCAGCTCCAGAAAGACTGAAGTCCCAGGAGATAAACTGCACCAAAATAAATTGGAGCAAGCACACAGATACCAAGGAGCAAGCCGAAATCACATTATATGTCAGAACCAACATCTTAGAATGAGGCTAAAGACCAGCTATCAAAATCAGAGCTGGAGAGCAATGCATAGTTGAGACAAAACAAATAGTAAGAGCTCAGAATGAAAGCTAGAAGAGGGGGGAACCAGAATTAGGCAGGACTCCAGTAGCTGGCTACGCAAGGAGTGACTGGGTAGGTCTGGTTAAAGTTTCAAGATAGATCAGTGTTTCTCAAACTTTAATGTGCATCCAGTATCACCTGTAGGGCTTTTAAAAACACATCTTGGCCCGGCGTGGTGGCTCATGCCTGTAATCCCAGCACTTTGGGAGGCCGAGGCGGGTGGATCACAAGGTCAGGAGATCGAGACCATCCTGGCTAACATGGTGAAACCCCGTCTCCACTAAAAATACAAAAAATTAGCCAAGCGTCGTGGCAGGCACCTGTAGTCCCAGCGACTCGGGAGCCTGAGGCAGGAGAATGGCGTGAACCCAGGAGGCAGAGCTTGCAGTGAGCCGAGATCGTGCCACTGCTCTCCAGCCTGGGCAACAGAGTGAGACGCCGTCTCAAAAAAAAAAAAAAAAAAAAAAAAAAACACATCTTACTGGGCGCCACGCCCAGAGTTTCTATTCAGCAGCTCTTGAGCAGAAACTGATAATTAGTATTCCTAATCAGTTCCAAGGTGATGATGATTCTGCTAATCCACTTTGAGAAGTACTGAGCTAGATTATAGTAGGATTTGGGTACAAAGGCTGGGATCATTCAGGGGTATGGGACCAAGTTTATCACAACAGGAAGAATGTGTAAAGGAGGTGTCTTTGAGCAGAGAACCATTCATGTCCCCTGAATCTAACTAGACATCTGCGTGTCTTGTCCCTACACCCCCCTTAATATTTCTTAGGCCCTACTCTCTGCTACTCCTTTCACCATTGAAAAAGACATCACTGTAAAATAAGAATTGTTATCACTTACAGGGCAATTACTATGTGCCATGTACTCTATTGACATGTTATTTAGTAAAGGGAATATTATTATCCCCAATGTACAAATAAGAAGAATGCAAAGCTCAGTAAAGTTACTTAGCTGACCTCAGATCATTTCAGGGAGCTGGAATAAAACTTAAAGACTTCCTAACTGTGTTACAATGAAAGAAGTACAGTCCTTTGTAAGCAAGAAGTCCAATTTGCCCCAGAATAAAACAATCCATAAGGTAGCAACGTACCGCATACTGAGCTTTAGTAGCCATTTATTTTCAAAGAGAGAGGAGACAGAGATAGTAACTTGTTTAATGAAAGCTTGGATGCAATTCATTTTCTTTTAAAGTAGAATATTATCGAGAATCCTTTGATTTTTCTCTAAGGACCCATTCTACACCACAACCTTCAAAAAACATTAAATAGAAGTCAGGGGAAATTTCCATATGGAGTATTTCTTTTCCATCATGTATACAAATGATCCATCCGTGGCTTATTAATTTGTAATTCTGACCCAAGGGACAAAGCTCAACTAGCTCTGTTTAGTGCTGGATCAATTACAGTTGGATAAAAAAGTTGGAAACAGTGGAAATATCCAATATGTTATTTTCATAAATTTTGTTAATTCATGATAAATATCATGTAGCATTTCAACCATATAGTTTAGAAAATTTTCAGAATATCTAATGTCATGAATAGGATATACTATTAAATTTTAAAAGTCAATTTATAACTCTTTTAAAAATTATGTCTTTTGGCCCAGCATGGTAGCTCACACTTGTAATCTCAGCACTTTGGGAGGCCAAGGCAGGAAGATCATTTGAGCCCAGGAGTTCAAGACCAGCCTAGGTAACATGGCAAAACCTCGTCTCTACAAAACATACAAAAATTAGCCAGGTGTGGTGGCACACACCTGTGGTCCCAGCTACTCAGAGGCTGAGATAGGTGGATCACCTGAGCCTGGGGAGGTCAAGGCTGCACTAAGCCATGATCATGCCACTGCACTCCAGCCTAGGTGACAGAGTGAGACCCTGTCTCAGGAAAAAAAAAAAAAAAAGAAGAAGGAGGAGGAGAAGAAAATTTTTATCTTAGATCTTAGGCTGATGTCTTGATTTGGGTTCCCATAGATCCAAACCCCAAGTCAATAATTCAAGTGCAACTTTATTGGGGAGGTGACCCCAGAATACACTGGTAGAGAAAGAAAGTAAAATGGAAAGCAACCCATCAAGCTTGCATTATTATGCAAATGATACTGTGGGAAACCAGATTTAATTCCATTGAAGAACTCCAGGGCCCATCCAGAAGGTATTGCAGCTCAGAGTTATCCCATAAAGGGTGTAAGGAATCTGAGTATTTAAACAATAATTTCTGTCAGTCATTGTTGGAGGTATGCTCCCACAGGCCGTTAATTCTCTGGCACATTCAGCTTGCCATGAACGGGTGCAGAATAGGCTCTGGCTGCCAGAAAAACCCTTGGGAAAAGACATGCAGAAACTGGCAGTTGGAATCCCACCAGCGTGAACTATTGTGGTAAATGCTAAGGGAAAAATTGGCAGAGCATCCACAGTGTCTGCTACACCTGAGTACCCCCAGAACCTAGAGCTTGAAGCTGAAGCTTATGTGCTATATTTTTTCAGAGAGTACAATCCCTGGCAGCAGGAGTTAGGTAAAAGAAGGTGCAGCCGAAGACCAGGGTTAAGTTAGCTCAAGGTTGTATTTCCAAGCTGGCCATCAAGTGATAACAAGTGCAAGTGATTGCTTAATCTCATAAAGCTCCCCCTCAAGAGAGCGTATGATGTATTGCATCCCGGGACAATCTGTCCCGAGGAGAAGAATTTACCCCTCAATGTTTGTATCTCATTGGTGAAAGGTTTTCCCCATGGTGCATTAACTCCTCAACCTTTCCAGATTCTGCGTGTGGGATGCCAAGCGGGTCTCATGGATTCACACACCTCAAATGCAAGAGAGAAGCCAAGAGTGGGAGGTGAGTGGCATCCAGTGTGGGCAGGAGGTAAAGGACAGTAGGGATTTTTGTCTGTGTGCAGTTTGTAGAGCCCACACATCTGGTTACCCAATGACAGCCAGGGAAGAATTGGTGGCCAGAGGCCTTAGAAATAGTCAAGGCCAAAAAGATTTGACATGCTGCTTAAGATAAGCCTGATACATATGTATTCCAATTTTTGTTAAATATTTACACACAAAAAAACCCACTCACATTCATGTGACTGAACACAATTACAAATAAAAAAGACAACAGTTAAAATAAAAACAGTGATTTAGATCCAGCCAAATTGTATTTCTTTCTACCTATATCCTTTGATGTATGTTTAAAGTTTTATACAATAAAGGTATTTTGATTTTATAGTGGGAAAAGATCACAAAATCACATGGACAGGTTTAGAAAGGAAGGCAGAACAGTAAACACTTTTTTTCAAAGTAAAAAAAAATGGTTAAAAAATGATTCTGTGTTTTACTTGATAGGCATAAACAAGGTGGTCTTCTTCATTTCAAGGTTGAATCTTTCAAAAAATTGTTTAGAAAAACAAATATAAGTTGTTTTTTAAATATGAGATACCTAATTCTTGTCTCATAATAAATTACCATAGTTTCTAAATAATTTGAAATACATTTGTTTATACAGTCACATGCCACATAACAAAGTTTCCATCAACAACAGATTGCGTATAATGTCAGTGGTCCCATTCGATTATAATGGAATGAAAAATTCCTATTGCCTAGTGAAGTCATAGCCATCATACCATTGTAGGGCAATGTATTACTTACACATGTGTGGGGATACTGGGTTGAACAAACCTACTTTACTGCCAGTTACATAAAAGTATAGCACATACAATTATGTACAGTCCATAATACTTGATAATGACAAAGCACTATGTTACTGTTGTATGTATTAACTATACATTAACTGTATTACTTTTTATTGTTATTTTATTTATTTATTTATTTATTTATTTATTTTTATTTATTTATTTTTTTTGAGACGGAGTCTCGCTCTGTCGCCCAGGCTGGAGTGCAGTGGCGCGATCTCGGCTCACTGCAAGCTCCGCCTCCCGGGTTCACGCCATTCTCCTGCCTCAGCCTCCCGAGTAGCTGGGACCACAGGCACCCGCCACCACGCCCGGCTAATTTTTTTGTATTTTTAGTAGAGACGGGGTTTCGCCGTGTTAGCCAGGATGGTCTTGATCTCCTGACCTCGTGATCCACCCACCTCGGCCTCCCAAAGTGCTGGGATTGCAGGTGTGAGCCACCGCGCCCAGCGTTTTTATTGTTATTTTAGAGTGTACTCTTACTTATTAAAAAAAAAAAAAAAAAAAGTTGACTGTAAAATAGCCTCAGGCAGGTCCTTTAGGAGGAATTCCAGAAGAAGGCATTGTTATCACAGGAGATGACAGCTCCGTGCATGTTATTGCTCCTGAAGACTTTCCAGTGGGACAAGATGTGGAGGTAGAAAACAGTGATATTGACAATCCTGACCCTGTGTAGGCCTAGGCTAATGTGTGTGTTTGTATCTTAGTATCCAAAAAGTTTAAAATGTAAAAAAACAAACAAATTGACCCTGTGTGGTGGCTCACACCTGTAATCCCAGCACTTTGCAAGGCCAAGGCAGAAGGATCCCTTGAGCCCAGTTCAAGACCAGCCTAGGCAATATAGTGAGACTCAGTCTCTATTTCTTTTTTTTTTTTTTTTTTTTTTTTGAGACGGAGTCTTGCTCTGTCGCCCTGGCTGGAGTGCAGTGGCGCAATCTCGGCTCACTGCAAGCTCCGCCTCCCGGGTTCACGCCATTCTCCTGCCTCAGCCTCTCCGAGTAGCTGGAACTACAGGCGCCCGCCACCACGCCCGACTAATTTTTTTTGTATTTTTAGTAGAGACGGGGTTTCACCGTGGTCTCGATCTCCTGACCTCATGATCCGCCCGCCTTGGCCTCCCAAAGTGCTGGGATTACAAGCGTGAGCCACCGCGCCCGGCCTCTCTATTTCTTTAAAATAAACAAAAATAAAAATTTAAAAATTGTAAAAATTTTTAAAAGCTTATAGGATAAGGATATAAAGAAAGAAAATATTTTTCTACATCTGTACAATGTATTTGTGTTTTAAGCTAAGTATTATTACACAAGAGCCAAAAAGTTTTAAAAAAATTTTTAAAATTTACAAAGTAAAAAAGTTACTGTAGCTAAAGTTAATTTATTATTGAAAAAAATAAATTGTTAAAACTAAGTTTACTGTAGCCTAAGTATACAGTGTTTATAAAGTCTACAGTAGTGTGCAGTAATGGCATGGGCCTTCATATTCACTTACCACTCACTGGGTGACTTACCCAGAACAACTTCCAGTTCTGCAAGCTCCGTTCATGGTAAGTGCCCTATACAACAGTAGTATTTTAATCTTTTATATGGCATTTTTACTCTGTCTTTCCTATCTTAGGTATGCTTAGATACACAAATACTTACCACTGTGTTATAATTGCCTACGGTGTTCAGTACAGTAACATGCTGTACAGGCTTGTAACCTAGGAGCGATAGGCTATCCCATAGAACCTAGGTGTGTAGTAGGTTTGTGTAAGCACATTGCTATGATGTTTGCACAATGAATAAGTCACCTAATGACACATTTCTTAGAACCTAGCCTTGCCATTAAGTGATGCATGACTGTATATCTTGTGAAAGAAAAACAAAATCTCAGGGACTCCAAACTCACTATGCCAAAGGGAAAAGTTAAGCTTGGGAACTGAGTCATGCAAAACTCTCTCCCATTTTGTTTCTAAATAGATAGCTCCAAAGACAGAAGTTCACATACCACCCTAGGAGGCCTCCCTTACAATTTGCTCAGAAGGAAATTCCTTGTGGGTCCTAAGATCTTTACCTTAAAACGGTGTTCTATGGAATTTCACCCAGACAATATAAATCAATGTTGTCCTGCATTTTCACAGGTACAGGACAAAGATAGGACTAGAAGTCATCCCTCTGCTCACCTGAGACAAATGCATATTTGACTGCTTCCTTTATCTTTACTTCATCTTATGTAAAAATTCATATTCACGGAGCAAGAGATGAATGCATAGTTGACTATTTCTCCACCCCCTCTTTTCACATGTAAAATGTGAATTCAGTGAACCCTGCACAAAGCCTCAGAGGAGTGCAACCACTCTTACTTACTCTCTTTCCCTTTTTCTGTCCTCCTTCCCCTACTGCCTGCTCTTTCCCCTTTAAATATTGAAGACCCTAAATACTCTTTGAAAACAGCACAGATTACAGATGTTGCTGTGATTTTGTGTTCCTTTTGCCCAGGCACATCCTTAACCTTGGTGAAATAAACCTCTAAATTGATTGAGACTCACCTCAGTCATTTTCTATCCTCAGCAATTTTCAAGTATACAATACATTTTTAATAACTATAACCACGATGTTGTACAATAGACCTCTTGAATTTTTCCTCCAGTCTAGGTGAAATTTTGTATCCTTTGACCAACATCTCCACAACCTACCCCACCAAAGTACTCTCAGCTTCTAGACACACACACTTTCTTTTTTATTTTTTAACTTAATTTGTTGTTGTTGTTGTTGTTGTTGAGACAGAATCTTAACTGTCGCCCAGGCTGGAGTGCAGTGGCATGATCTCAGCTCACTGCAACCTCTGCCTTGCCATGTTGGCCAGGCTGGTCTCAAACTCCTGAGCTCAAGTGATTGGCCCGCCTTGGCCTCCCAAAGTGCTGGGATTACAGGTGTGAGCCACCTCGCCCTGCCCTTAATTTTATTTTATTTTAAGTTCCAGGATACCTGTGCAGGACATGCATGTTTCTTACATACGTAAATGTGTGCCATGGTTGTTTGCTGCAACTATCAACCCATCACCTGGGTATTAAGCCCCGTATGCATTAGCTATTTATCTTGATGCTCTTCCTCTCCCTCGCCCTGACAGGCCCCATTGTGTGGTGTTCCCTTCCCTGCGTCTATGTGTTCTCATTGTTCAGCTCCCACTTATAAGTGAGAACATGCAGTGTTTGGTTTTCTGTTCTTGTGTTAGTTTACAGAGGAAAACGTCTTCCAGCTCCCTCCATTCCCTGCAAAGGACATGACCTCATTCCTTTTTATGACTGCATAGTATTCCATGGTGTATATGTACCACATTTTCTTTATCCAGTCTATCACTGATGGGCATTTGGGTTGATTCCATATCTTTGCTATTGTGAATAGTGCTATAATGAGTACACCTGTAAACATATACACTTTCAATACTAAGTCATAACACTCAAATGGAAGACCAGATTTCACTATAGTCTACTCTTACTGCAGACCCTTTTCTTGATCCGGGATCCACTAAAACCTGACAGTCTTAATGGGTTACTGTTATCTGATAAATATACCAGAGAAGCACATCAAAATACATTGCCCCCAAAATCCAAAGTGGCCCACCAAGCAATGGGCCTTGTTCTGTGTGGTGAGCAGTGTAAGGCATAGCTACATCTTTCACTTTAGAAGGCATATGCTGATATGCCCCAGATGCTGGACTCCTAAAAGTTTTTTCTGTTTGTTTGTTTTTTGTTTTGTTTGAGACAGAGTCTTGCTCTTGTCTCCCAGGCTGGAGTACAGTGGCACCATCTCAGCTCACTGCAACCTCCGCCTCCCTGGTTCAAGCAATTCTCCTGCCTCAGCCTCCTGAGCAGCTGTAGTTACAGGCGCCAGCCACCACACTTGGCTAATTTTTGTACTATTAGTAGAGACAGGGTTTCACCATGTTGGCCAGGCTGGTCTCGAACTCCTGACCTCAGGTGATCTGCCTGCCTAGGCCTCCCAGAGTGCTGGGATTAGAGGCGTGAGCCACCACACCCAGCCCTAAAAGTTTTACCAGTGTAGCAGAACCTTAAATCGTTGCAGTCTTATCTTCCACCGCTGATATGATATGAAAAAAATGGCACATTATCCTTGTGACAGGTTTTCTAAATATTCACAACCCCAGTCTAATCATGACAAATCCAAAGTGAGGACATTCTCCAAAATATTTAACCAGGATTTTTCATAAATGTCAAGGTTAAAAGAAAAATGACAAAAACAAGAAAAGACTGAGAAACTGTCACAGTCTGAAGAAGACTGAGACATTACAAAGATAGCAACTGAATGCAACATGGTATCCTGGATTGAATCCTGGAGCAGAAAAAAAAAATAGCAGAAAAAATAAACTGGAGAAATCTGAATAGTCTGTCATTTGGTTAACACTGTTGCACCATTGCATGCCTGTATCAGAATATCTCATGTAACCCATAAATATATACATCTAGTCTGTACTGACACAAAGTAAAAATAAAACTAAATAGTGTTGGACCAGCATTTATTTCTTTTTTATTATTACCTTTAATGGACATATAATAATTGTGATACAGTGTGATATCTTGATAAATGTATCCAGTGTATAATGATCATATTGGGGGTAATTAGCATATCCATCACCTCAAACATTTAATTTCATAGTTTTGATAAATATACCATGATTATGTAACATGTTAACATGTTGCAAGGTAGGTAAAGGGTATACAAAACCTCTCTATTGCTATCTTAACAATTCTTCTGTAAATCTAAAATTTACAGAATTTATAAACTCTTCCATGAAACCTAAAATAAATAAAAAAACTTGAAGAAAGGGAGAGAAAAAGGTACCTGGTTAATAAGATTGAATATACAGGAAAGAAGAGATAAAGACACATGTAAGAAAGCACACGTGTGTGTGTATGTGTCATGGTTTATGACTGGATTTGTGTGTGCATATTAGAGGCAGGGTGAGTTTATGTGAGATGGTAGCTCTGCTATAAGGGAACTAGTGAGCCAAGGCACTTGCATGAACCTGAGAGTAAGCATCTGCTTAAATTATGAGCCTTATGCACCTTGCTTGCCTTACCCTAGTCCAGGACTTTTAATGAAGCTGCCAAGAGGAGCAAAAGTATGTCACAGGGGGCACCTGGATTTGAACCAGGGACCTCTTGATCTGCAGTCAAATGCTCTACCACTGAGCTACACCCCCTTGACACCAATAGCCTTCAAAAAAACATTTATTCCATTTTTATGACCTGCAAAACACCTCATAAATACCTTTAGTGTCTAAGATTCCTTTTGAATTTAAACTCATCCCCGGTTTCCTCCTAGCTGTACCATCTTTTGTTTTTCCCAGAGCATTTATACTCATTCTCTTCCCAGCACCTGAAGCTCAATGCCGTATCCTCAGTCTAATATTCCAGCTTTAAAAAAATACACCACCAGCTGCCCATAGATCTCTGGGCACATCAATGAATGTTTTGAGCATTAGGGGCTACCAACAAGTATTGGACATGGAGGGGATCTGAACTGGGTATCCACAAATTGACTTCAGATGTTCATGTTCAATTCTGAAATTATAGGCAAATATGTATTTGCACATATTGTATATTGTGCATATTTTTATCAGATTTTCAATAGGGGTCCTCATCCAGGACCAACTATCTCACTTCAGTGAAAAAAAAAAAAAAAAAAAAACACCAAAAAGAAAAACAAAGCACCCTGAATGTTCCAAAGCCCAAAAGTCAATTTTGAACACCTCTGATTCCTATTCCTTTGAGTTCCAATCTGAGAACTCAATCTCATGCATCTCCAAGATTGAGCAAAAGGTCAAGGAAATTTTTGTCATTGCAACAAATTTTCCCTGATGAGGTCTGTCAGCTGCCATGGGGCCAGGAAACAAGCCAGAGCTCCAGCTCGCAAGCTGTCTGAGGGCCCCAGACACCCACTCCCAGCACCAGCCCAATCTGATGCCCAACAAGAGCCTCAGATTTCAAATCCAGTATACCCAAACCTAAGCTTATCATCTTCTTGTCCAAACCTGCCTCTCCATCTATTTTGCTTTGTTGTAATAATAATAGCTCACATATGTTGGACATTTTCAATACGCCAGGCATGGTACTAAAAGTTCTACCGACAACCTCCATGTAATTGTTACAAAAATCCTATAAAATAGGCATGAGTAGTAGTATACAGGATGGAAACTGAGTCACAGATTGATTGGAATATCTAGCCCTAGGTCACACAGCTAGCAGGTGGTAGGGCCAGGATTCCAGCACAGGCTCAGACTGTGTGAAGAGCCCACCTGCTTAACCAGCTGAGCAGTCTCCTTCCTGTCTTGGTTGGAGATGCCACCATCCTGTACTCAGTCATCTAGACCAAAACACTTAAGGCAACTCTAGGCTCCTCCCACCCTCTCCTCTCCAGTTCCAGTGAATCAGTAGATGCTATTGATTTTATGTTTGACATTGCTCAAATCCATCTCCACCCCTGCACTGTCAGTGCCACCACCTCCTAAATACCCTCCCAGCCTCCACCCCCACATCCATCCTGTACTGCTTCCAGAGCAGCCTGTTGGAAAACTAAGTCCATCTAGATCACTGCCCTTTAAACGCCTTCACAATAAACTTCAAGTCTCTTAGCACAACATGCAGTTCTTCTCATCTGATTTTTACCTGCCTCCTCAGCTTCGGCATTATCTTTTGACACTCCCCATATCACATTTTGTGCTCCAGCTGCCTCCATCTGCATCTACCTGGCTTCAGCCTCTGCTGCACTGTTTCCTCTGCCTGGAATTGCAACCACCCCTCTCCACAACCCCACCTCCATTCCACCCTCCATCTGTAAGATATTATTCATCTTTGAAACCCTGATTGGCCATCAGCTCCTCCAGACGCTCACCTTCACCTCCCCTCCTCTGAACAGATGTAATCGCCGCCTCTTCTGCGTTACTGCACCTATCACAGCTAGGTACAGCTCATAGACTCTATTTTCTTATTCTATATGCCTACACCCTGAATGAGGGCAGGGGCTAATGTCTTATTCACCTCTGGGCTCACACTTTGCATGGTTCTGGTACATAGTAGGTGCCCAGTGTATGTTGTTCAGACTGATCTAAAAACAGAGCATTGCCTGTATTGTGGGTGGGAGTTATACCTGACTTCTGGCTCCATGCCTGGGTCCTAAATGAAGTTACCAACTGTGGGGGTACTTGGCTGTAGGAAATGAACAGGGGATGGAAGGTAATAGAAATCCTTAAGCTTTAAAGTGGAAAAATGCAGTTCCTTAAACTTCAGACCAGTTCTTGTTCACCTCCCTGAAAATGTTCTGTGGATAAAACTCTAGTCCTTCGCTTTCCCCAGGGCAATGCAAAGTATGGGCACAGTCACTAAGTCCCTGGTTTTCCTTGTGGCCAACAGGTTCTAAAACTCTATGGGCAATCACAGGACTGTGGGAACATTGCCTAGTAGGAGTTTGTCACAAAGATTTTAACATTAGGAGAGCAGTATGTGTAGTATACTTAAGTCAGTGAGAGTGTGTGCTCTGGGTTCAAATCCTGAATCTGCCCTTTATAGCTTTTTGACCTTGAGTGAATTACTAAGTATCTCCAAGTCTCAGCCTCCTCATGTAAAATGGAAATACAAGCAAACAAGTATGTATCTTGTAAAACTGTGGTCAGAAATAGAGGAGAACCAATGTAAATGGCCTAGACTGGCATGTACTAAGAATGCAAGCAAGGGACATTAGTTATTACTCAATCAGCCATGAGCCATAGAAGATAAGAAGTCAAAGTCAATCCATGTTTTTCTGAAACAAAAACACAAAAGCACAGGGGGCACCTGGATTTGAACCAGGGACCTCTTGATCTGCAGTCAAATGCTCTGCCCCTGAGCTATACCCCCACACTGGTAAGCTTGCTTTTATAGTCTATCTCTCTCTCTCGCTCTCTCAACATTCTGGTTCTAAAAACCTCCAGTGACTCAGGGGAGCTATAATTAGAATGTTGTCTGAAGGAAGTCTGGGCATTACAAGCTTTAGAAGAGGTTTATTATGAAAAAAGACAGGACTCCTGAAAACTAAGTTCTCAGGAGCCAAGAAACTCTTCTTAGACTGGCCAGTACCCAGAGCCTTATTCCTGTCCACCATATTTCACAGAAGGCAAACCTCAATTCCAAGTAAAAATAACCAGATTCTCCACAAATGGCAACATCAATATAATGTGGATGACTGGATTCCTGTCGAGCTTCTCTTAGCCAAGGCTCCTAGCAACTGAGATTCTTATTCCTCTTCATGACTTCACAGAATTGAGCTCATAACTAGCACTCTGGATATTTGTTGCATTAAATTGACTCTGGAAAAATATATACATAAATAACAATTTGTGTGAGATAGCTTTTCCAAGCCACAACTGTAAGATGATTTTAGTCACACAAAAACAGATGGTCAGTGAGTTACACTCTTGTGTAACATAACTTGCCTGAAATTTGGAATATTGTCAACTTTGAAAGGTTATTTGATGAAGAGAAACAAGACTCTAGATGACAGTCTCTTAATCAACCAAGTAAATAATTTATCCTGGTCCAGCCACCAAAGATTCATTTTCAACTTCTAAACACAACCACAATTACAGCAACCTATATTTCCTGACCTCATAAACATCTCCTCTCACCCTAATAAATTGTGCAGGTACTTCTTAAGTAAATCTTACATGTTTGAGCCTATTGAGAAGTCTCTCTTCTGCCAATTTCCTAGGCCACATACATTATTCAGCCATTTCCAAGGGATCCTACATTTGGGATGATCATTTTGTGTCAGAGTTTTGGTTGGTTGGGAGCATAGAAGAGGCTCCCCTACCTCAGGCTGGAACTGAGAGCTAAGAAAAGAATTACAATGCATGCTTTGCTCATTGTTCTTTTCTCATGCTGGCCATCAGTGGGAGCTGAGATTTTAACAGTAGCAGATGTACTCTGTGCTTCATATCAAAGAACTCCAGTGCTGGAAGGGTTTTAGAGATCATTATTTCAACCACTTCTTTTGTACACTAAGAAACACAGGTTGAGAGAAGCCAAAGAGCCTTGCTTAAAATCACAAGCATGTCAGTGGCAGGATATGGACTGGGGTCCGCTCTACTTAGAGCACATTAGAGGCGGGGTCCTTTGGAAGCTCCCACTGCCTGGAACAATACAAGTGTTCAAAAAATGCTTGTGGGATAAATATCAGGCTGTAGTTGTATACAGGGTGACCAACCATCCTGGTTTACTGGGGACTTACCCAGTTTTGGTACTAAACGTTCTACATCCCAGGAAAGCTTTCAGATCTAGGAAATTCCTCAGAAAATTGGGTATTTTCTAAATGTTATCACTTACTTTTTCCATTGTCACAGTTTTTATCATTTCCACATACCTCCTATAGTAGTATTTACTTACTACTTGTCTTGAAATCAACTTACTCTTTTTTTACTTAGCCTCATTCTGACCAAAAATAACCTTGAAATCAAGCTAGTTGTATTTCTTTTTACTGTACATCAAAATAAATAGACAACTATTAAAATATGTTAAAATCACATTTAACATGTTCCATTTACAACTTGCCATTCATGCTTCTAAACATTTTACAAATACTAATTCATTTAATCCTCAAGACAATCCAGTGAGGGAGGAAATATTATCATCTTTACCTTACAAATGAGAAAACTGAGGCACAGTAAAGTTAAATAACTTGCCCAAGGTCACACAGCTAGCCAACGCGTCCATATGTCCCCAGAGTCATCCTGGAAACACCCAGTGGTAACCACAGTGTACTTATTAATTTAATATTTTAAGCTGACTGGGCCACATGGTGTTCCAGATATTTGGTTAAACATCATTCTGGGTGTCTGTGAAGGTATTTCTGGATGACATTAACATTTGAATTAGTAGACTGAGTAATGCAGATTGCTCTCCCTAATGTAGGTGGGCTTCCTCCAATCAAGTTGAGATCCAAATAGAGCAAAAATGCTGAGTGAAAGGGGACTTCTCTTGCCTGACTGCATTGAGCTGGGACATCAGTCTTTTCCAGCCTCTGGACTTGAAATGAAACATCAGCTCTTCTTGGGTCTTGAGCCTGCTGGCTTTCAGCCTGAAACTATACCATCAGCAATCCTGGGTCTCCAGCTTTCGAACTAGAGATCTTCGGATTTCTCAGCCTCTGTAATCATGTGAGCCAATTCCTCGTAATAAATCTCTTTCTATATGTATATGTGTGTATGTGTGTGTGCAAGCATATACATATGTGTGTGTGTGTGTGTGTGTGTGTATATCTGTGTGTGTGTGTGTGCATATTTGGTTCTTTTTCTCTAGAGAACCCTGACTAATATACACAGGATACTCTGGGAAGAATAGTCAGGCCTGCACTAGTTTTGAGGATCCTGTCCATGTTTGTCGAGATTGTTTAAACCCCGTAAGGCCCAGAACAGCACCTGCCACAAGATAGGAGCTGAACTGATCTGCTCTTATATTCCTAACCCTCTGCCATCATGAGATCACATATATTAGTTTGCTCTCAGTGCTCTCAAAACATAAGTAAAAGTAAAAGTTAATGCTTGTTTTAATTATAAGGTATATAAGCCAAACAATCTGGTCTGATTCCAAAGCCTAGCACTCAACGATTTTCATCAGAGCCACAAAAAAGGAGGGGATTACAAAACAAAACATCTTGCAGAGATCTCGGAAAAATTGTGGCAATTATTCAAAATATGTTCCACTACAGGGTTTTAGAAACTGAAACCTCTTAATATTTCTAGATTCCATAAAACTATTTAATAATGGAAACTAGAATTTAAGTTTTTCAAAGCTTCTGCACAGCAAAGGAGACAACTAAAACATGAAAAGGCAACTTACAGAATGGGATAAAATATTTCCAAACCACGTATCTGACAAGGGGTTAATATCCAAAATATGTAAGAAGTCATACAATTTAATAGAAAAAAAAACAAATAGTCCAATTAAAAACTGGGCAAAGGACATAAATAGACATTTTCTCAAAAATGACATACAAACAGTCATCAATTACACAAAAAAAGTTCTCAACATCATTAATCATCATAGAAATGCAAATCAAAATGAAATATCACTTCACTATCATCAAAAAGACAAGAAATAACAAGTGTGAGCGAGGACATGAAGAAAACCTCAGGTTCCTCAGGGAAGTCTTGTGCACTGTTGGTGGAAATGTAAATTGGCATAACTATTATGGAAAAGAGTAGGGAAGTTCCTCAAAACATTAAAAATAGGAATAACATATCATGCAGCAGTCTCACTTATGCATATATATCCACAGGAAATGAAATCAGTACCTCAAAGAGATATCTGCACCCTCATGTTTATTGAAGCATTATTCACAATAGCAAAGATATGGAAACAACCTAAGTGTCCAGCAACAGATGAATGGCTAAAGAAAGTGTGTGTATATATATATATTATATATATACATATATTCATAATATATATACATATATATTATATATATACATATATACATATACATAATATATATACATATATATATTATATATACATATATATGTATATATATACATATATACATAATATATATACATATATACTTGTGTATATATATAAGTATATATATACACATATATATGTATATATATATACATATATATATATATATATATGCTTATATATATATATATATATATATATATATATATACACATATATATATATATACACTTACATATACTTACATATATACACATATATATATATATACACTTACATATACTTACATATATACACATATATGTGTATATATATACTTATATATATACTTGTGTATATATGTATATATATACACATATATGTATATATAAGTATATATATACACATATATGTATATCTATAAGTATATATATACACGTATATATATACTTGGATTTTATTGGAAATGTGTGTATATATATGTATATATATGTGTATGTGTGTATGTATATGTATATATATACACATATATATACACACATATACACACACACAATGGAATATTATTCAGCTATAAAAAAGAAGGAAATCTTGCCATTTGTGATAACATGGGTGCAACTTGAGGGCATCACGCTAAGTGAAAAAGTTGGACAGACAAAGAGAAATACTATATGATCTCACTTATGTGAGAAATCTAAAAAACAATCGAACTTATAGATGTGGAGTTGGATGGTGGTTGCTGGGTGCTTAGTGGTGGGAGAAATAGGGTGATGTTGGTCAAATGGTTAAAAACTTTCCATTATAACATAAGTTCTTTGGATCCAATGTACAGCATTGTGTCTATAGGTAATAATAAATGCTGTATTGTATACTTGAAATCTGCTTAGAAAGTAAACCTTAAAGGTTCTCACCATTTTTAAAAATGGTAACTATGTAAGGTAATGGAAGTGTTAACTAACTTGATTGTAATAATCATTTCACAATGTATATGTATATAAAATTATAACATTATATATCTTAAATATACACAATTTTATTTGTCAATTATACCTCAATGAAGCCAGGAAAAAAATTAAAATTCTTAGTAATCAGAAGGATTTTCCCCTTATATCAAGATATTGCTCTCAATTGATTTTTTTTCACTTTTTAATCCAAAGTTTACTCAACTGTAAAATGCGGATGTTACAATTAGAAGATCTACTAAATTATTTCTAATCCTGACAATTAATGACTCACAAATTCAGATGTTACCTTCTCATGGAGGACAAAGTCAGAAAGTACAAGGATGGCCAAATAATGGCAGAACAAAATGATTAAACTGTGTGAGAGTTTTCAAATACAATCCCACATTAAAAAGAAAATATGTTCTTACCATGGCCACAAGATTCACCCTCAACCTTACTACCTTAATTTTTCCCCATATTATTTTGCACAAAATATTTGTTCTTATAAATGCCTATGTCCTATGAAAAGATGATCAACATCCCTAATTATAAGTAAATGCAAATCGAAACCACAATGAGACATCACCTCACACCCGTTAAAATACCACTATCAAAAGAACAAAATAACAAAGGTTGTTGAGGATGTGGAGAAATTGAAACTCTTGTGTACTGTTGGTGAGAATGTGCAGTTATTATGGAAGATAACATGGAGGTTTCTCAAAAAATTAAAAATAAAATTACCATATGATCCAACAATTCCACTTCTAGGTATTATCCAAAGGAATATAAAGCAGGATCTTGAGAGGTAGTTGCATATCTATGTTCATTGCAGCATTATTCACAGAGCCAAGAGGTGGAAGCCACCCAAATGTTCATCAACAGATTAATGAATAAAGAAAATGTGGAGTATATACACAATGGAATATTACTCAGCCTTTAAAAATAAGGAAATTCTGTCCAATGCCTCATCATGGGTGAAACTCCAGTTATGCCAAGTGAAATAAGCCAGTTGCAGAAGGATAAATATTGTAGGAGTCTAACCATATGAAGTATCTTAAGTAGTCAAAACCATAGAAACAGAAGGTAGAAATGTGGTTGCCAAGGGCTAGGAGAGGCAAAAATTAGTGTTTAGTTGGTATAGAGTTTCAGTTTTGCAAGATAAAAAGTTCTAGAACTGTGTTGCACAATGATGTGAATGTACTTAATGCTATTGAACTATACACTTAAAAATGGCTAATATGGTAAATTTAATGCTATATAATGTTTTACCACAATAAAGGAAAACCTATGGTCTAATATTAGAAAGAATTTGTGTAATGAAGTAAAGCATCTCAAGAAAGCAACTGCATGCCTTTTGTGGAAATGGCAAGCACAGGCACATGTTATCTCACTTGAGGGTAAGCTACTCTGCAACCTCTGACTTAGTGAACAGATTGCGCCTGATTCACAGGCCAAGACAAATTCTTCCTTTAACTCAATAGCAAACTCAAATGCCTCCCTCTGCCTGCAACAGGGCATACCACCACCTGGCATTCTTTATTTCCCAGATAGTCATGGTGTCCTTTAGCCCTTTTCATCATTCACTTAACATCAAAACAAAATGCAGCTAATAATGTTAGTCTATTTTTCTGGTCTTAGAGAAGTAGCATCTGGATTTAGGCCCTGTGCCCAGATTTCCCACTCTGTTGGCACTGTAGTCTAGGGAAGTCTTTCAAGTTTTTGTTAAGCCTTCAGCCAGGTGAGAGGTACATGTTAGTTTTATTTTATTTTTTTTAAAGGAAAAAAAAAAGAACGTCCCAGTCAAAGGGCACCAAACTAAATTGTCACGGGAAAATTGGCCAAATGATATATTTAGTCAATGCTTTGCAGTTTACCTCTCAAAAGCCTTCGGGGGCTTTTATATATGCTTTATATATGCTTTATATATATGCTTTATATACGCTCTATTATAACCTGGAGGTCATACAATGTGCTATGTTTTACTCTAAAATTCACTCTCAAACTCATTCTCTCTCTCTCTTCTCTCTTCCCCTTCCTCTTTCTTTCTCTCTCTCAACTTGATCCAGATTTTCCCAGGGTTCAAGTTACTTTCTAAACCAAACAAAAGCCCTTTTACTAGGTACATTCAAGCTGCTCAGATTACTTTGTTCTAGTCCAGCAGTTACAATTTCAGGTAGAGATGTGCCTTGTTTTACGAGAAAGATTTGTTCCTTAAAAGTTACTGTGTGACCACCGTATCAGTGAGATCAGTGTGTCCCTCCATGAATGCTTCTGCTAATTTGTTTCATGAAACATCTTTTTTTCTCAGATACTCTCCCTCTCTAAGCTTTCCTAAGAATTAAAACAATAGCAAGCTTACCAACCCTTTGGCTAGTGCACTGAATATAAGATTATTGGGAGAATAAGGAGAATAATTTAATTCATGGATGTGGTGGCTTGTATGAAATCAACTTAGCTAAGCTGGAAATACATCTCCTGGAATTCCCTTCTCTGCATGGTTGTCTATCAGAGTTGCCCACAAGAAAATGTGCAGATGTGAAGGTGGAAGTGAAACAGCAGCATGTTTACAATGAGATGGAGGTGTAGAAGCAGGTGCTGTTGCATTCTGCCCATAGTCACTGATCTTGCGGCTCACTTTGTCCATCAGGGCAACTGCAGGCCCATAGTTCCCCACCTCCTACTGGATCTTCTCTTTAGCGTCTCTGAATCCTGGGCCAAGTTGGTGAACAGCTTTGGGGTGAAATGTGTCAGCCATTCTGCAAATCCCAACATTGTTGGAGTTGGAGGGTTTGGAGGCATTGAGAGACTGATGTGGGTTCCAATTTATCCTTTCTCTCCCCCACTTCATATTGATCTTCCTTTCCAGGCGGCTGGCCTTGCTGACTTCAGGCCCAGCACAAGACACAGGAGCAACAGACTTACCTATACTATCACCAAGTTCCCACAGTTGCGTGAGATCTCATCCCTATAATAAATATTTTATATCACTTATATGGTTCTGCTTCTCTGATTGAATTCTAATTCCTTGGAAATAAGTCAGAAAATGATATGCAAGACTGAAATTCTTTGATTTGACCAAATCCTACTTGTAATGGCTTTCACTTCACTGAATGGCTGAAGAGGAGAGTAGTGGCATCCAGACTTGACTTCTCACCTTCTCTGGAGCCTCACTGTGAGCAGGGACCGGAGGACAACTTCTGGCCTCCCTCAGGGGTCTCTCTTCACAATCTTACCCTTAACCCTGTCTCTACTCTACTCCTTCTGTCTCCCTGTATTCACCACTGTCCAGCCATGAGCCTGCTGGTTCATGCGTGTTTCGAGCCACTTCATATCTAAAATCAGATCTGTGTACATCAAACTATATTTTTTTATTGCAAACATATAGTTTTTTCCTTTCTCATTAAATTATTAATTAACAGTGACTCTGAAAACTTCAGCTCTAAGAATTGCTCCTTTATGGGCTGGGCACGGTGGCTCACACCTGTAATACCAGCACTTTGGGAGGCCGAAGTGGGCGGATCACTTGAGGTCAGGAGTTCAAGACCAGCCTGGCCAACATGGAGAAACACGATCTCTAGTAAAAATACAAAATTAGCCAGGTGTGGTGACACATGCCTATAGTCCCAGCTACTTGGGAGGCTGAGGCAAGAGAATTGCTTGAACCCAGGAGGCGGAGATTGCGGTGAGCCAAGATTGCACCATTGCGCTCCAGCCCGGGTAACAAGAGTGAAACTCTGTCTCAAAAAAAAAAAAAAAAGAATTGCTCCTTTATGGTACAGAGGAAAGAACATTGGGCTATGATGTCAACTTCAACTCTGATCAATCAGTCTGACCTTTGGGCAAGCCCCTGAATCTCTCTGGATCCTCCAGCCTTCAGCTACAGAGAGAAGAAGCTGGAGTTGATGATCTCTAAAGACTCCTCCAACTTCAAACATTCCATTCTGAATAAATGAGATGCTTTATCTTTAAAGAAGTTGGAAGTAAATATTTCCAGAAGCAAATAGTTATACTCTTATGCATGTTCAAAGACATACCAAACATAGACACAGCTGTATGAAAGTATGTTCTGGAATGAAGCTTAGAGCACATTTAATATTCAATCATTGTTACTAAATTAACCCTAAGTCTTAGCACACTTATTTATATAGTTTTTGATCCTTTATTTTTGTTTTGATAATCTTTTTAGATGTATACTACCTTAATCCCATTTGGAAGTAAGCGAAATATATATCATAAAGAAATAATTAAAATATTCTAGCAGCTCTGAAGGAAAACTACCTCAATTTAAAACTCCTTCATGATATCACCTAGGAACAGCAAATTAATGTATTATATTAATGTTGCTGAAAGCAATTCAGCTCTCAAAGGGCCCTGATTTACTTCTAGGAAGTGAATTTGGCTTGAGAAAAAAAAAACTAAGCATATTTTTTGTCAACTTGACCACGCTCCCATGGACTGAAATACTTTTAATCTTTTCCTTATAGGAAAACTCCCTTATTTATCTGGGTCCTCTACCCTACCTCAGCTAAAGAATACCTAAGCCCAGTCCCTCATTTTGTGTAAGGGGCCTGAGACATTAATGTCTGTCTACTCCCTACTATAAGAACCAGGTCCGTATGTTTCATTATCACAGTCTCTATGCCCAGGGACTGCCAGATCCCTGCTCCAGAACCAAACCCAGGGTCCAGAGCTCTGCTCCCTATGAAGAAGTGAGCCAGGTACTAGCTTCCTCACTTCTCAAATCTCCTAGCATTACCTATGGGTCCATTTCTCAAGGGCAAGGAAGAGTAACTCAGAGCCTAGAGGGCAGAGACCAGAGCCATGGGAGATCATTCTCAGATAATAAGTATAATAGCAAACTAATCCCTAATAATGGAATTAGCCACATGTGCCTTGGGGATTTCAGAATTGCTGTGAACCAGTGGCTGCTGTGTGCCTCCTATTTTCTCGCTTTCTGAATGGGAGTAGCTACTGCAGTTATCCTATTCCTGTTCCACCACTGTAGGACAGATCATCAGTCTCTTTAATTTACAGGTTTTCAGATTGAGAAGGGTGGTACTCAGGAAGATGGACTTGAGGAACCACACTGCAGGAGCCTCAATTGCATGTGGACCTTGAGTCTGAGCCTGATTTAATAATGGAATGAGATTTTTCTAGAGTCTTTGGTGGAGTGAATATATTTTGCATGTGGGAGGAAAGTAAAGAATTGTGGTCATAGGACAGATTGTGTTTTAACATATGGCCCCAAATTTCTTTAATGTTTTTCTCATTGAAAAGTAATGTCCATGTCTCCTCCATTTGATTCTGGCCAGAAGCTTAGGACTTCTACACCAACAGGCTATGGCAAAAGTAATGCTGTGTGACTTCTGAGGCTAGGTCTGAAAAGGACATGCAGCTTCTACCTCCTTCTCCTGGGATCCTAGCTCTTGGATCCCAGCCACCATGCCATGAGGAAGTCCAAGCTGCCACAAGGAAAAGCTGAACACCTGAGGCTGATGTCCCACCATCACCAGTCTCTATGTAGGTATTCGGGCCAACAGCCCCAACTAAGGTCCAACAAGATGTGTGAGTGAACAAGTCTTTAGATCTTTCCAGCCCTAGCTGGAACTATCTGCCTGTATTTCCCATCATTGCTGTACCTGTTGGGGCATTCTCCCATCTCATGCCTCAACCAGGATGAGAGATTGCAGTGCCCTTGGGTCCTGTTCCTTTTCTGTTTTACTGACTATCCCTCACCACCATCAAACATACTAGGCTACACCCAAACCCTGTCCTTCCTCTCACCTGCTTTGATTTGCGATGATAAACTGCACTGCCTTATAGCTGAATCTCAAAATAGTACAAACACAGTGGTGCATAACATGACTATAATTAGGCAGTAAATAAGGAGAATGAAGTCATAGTCTAATACTTGACACTTGGCAATATAATCTGTTGAGATGAGCCTGAGACGTCTGATTTTTTTTTTTGGCACCTAAATCTAAGCAAATTGCACTATGTCTCCATCTCCACATTGGTATAGTACAAGGACCAATGATCAATAGATGACAAGCTTTTACAAATCTCCAGCTTCACTTGGTAGAACCCCAAGCCAGATATAATTGCCTCAGACCCCTTTGTAGGCAATCCAGGATTCCCTATCAGGAGGGGAGTGCGGCCAGCAACAACTTCCTGGTCAGTAGCTACCACTACTCCTACACACTCAGTCTCCTTTGGACCTGAGATCTCAAGCCTTCAAAGAAGTGAGATGTTCTCCTTCTCCCAAAATGCCATCTGGCACACAGCCCCTAAGCCTCTGCTCTCTACTTCCTTCTGCCAGACAATGCCATCAACACTCTTCTTACTGAAAGACCATGTGTTACACAGTGCTACAATAATCCTCAAGATACTGAAAGTAATGCCAAGTGAAAGACCAAGGGGGTGGGTGGAGAGCTAATGGGCTGGATGAAATAGCCACTTGATTGCTGATTCATACAAGATGTGGCAGCAACTCCTTTTCTGGCTGGAGATCTTGGATGTCACATCTTAGAATCAGGTGGCAAAGCATCTGTGAAGGGCAATGTGGCATCCCAGACAGTGGGTGGTGAGATCAGGAAGAAAAAATGGAAATCAACAGATGGTGGATCCTACAGCTGAGAACTGATTCTTCAATTTGACACGGTTGGCGTAAACATTTTAAATGGAGCTTGGTAAAGATCAGGTTATTTTACCATTGACCAAGCTCTTGGCTTCTAAAAGGTCCTAAATTTTTATTTCCTTTGCTTTCACGAACGTTTATTTGCTTTCCAGGGACTTCAGGGGAAAAGGTTAAGAAATGGAGGGAGGAAAGAGCGAGGGGTTGGCAGATCAAACACAGGACTTAAAAGTCCTAGATCTAAACCTTGAAATCCCCAGATATTTTATGTTATAAAAAGATGTCCCACTTTCAGAATCCAGTTCTGTAAATAGTTTTCAGAAGTCGGGGGACTTGCAAAGATTTAATTTGCCTGAGAAAAATTTTCATTGGCATTTTCTATATTTCCTAGCGCCACCCTCTATGATTTTCAATCCCTAAACATCTAAATTAATGTGGACATCTGCTTCTAGCAAATATAGTCAGAGCTGCCCTGCCACTGCCAATTTGCAATCATAAAACCATAGGAATAAAAGGAAGAAGAAGTCAAACAGAACAACTCAGCCCAGCTTCCCGGAACTGGGGCCTTTTGTAACTTGCTCCCCTCCTCCTACCCCATATCCTGCCCCCTCTCACCATGTCCCAATCTAATGTCGTAATTCAACTGCCAAATATGCATAATAGGAAACATAAACCACAATCCTATTTGTCCTGTAATCATTCAAACATCAGCAAGTTTTTGTCAGGACAGAAAATGAAAACTATGTGAATAAATACTGCATTCAAAGAACCTGTACACCCCCAGCCATTTAAGCCACAAACTTATAATAAGGAGAATCTCACACTTTCTGGAAAGGGTGGCACTTTTCTCCTGGCCTGATGGTCATTATATCTCCCTGACTTGGCTCCAGCTCCAGGCCAGCACTGTCCAGTGGAAATGGAATGTGGACTATGAATGCAAGCCACCTATGCCATTTTAAATTTCCTAGTAGCCACAGTCAAAGAGGAAAAAGAAACAGACTACATTAATCTTAATAATACTTTTTGGTTTTCTGTTTTTTTCAATTTGAGAGCAGGTACTGTTTATTAACTGGCCAGATTAGAAAAAATAATTGTGGTAGGCACGTTTATTCTTCTAATAAGCCTGTTGATCTGGTCTTCCCTGTTGTCAGCATCTCCACCTTTTACAAAATTGGTGGTCTTTTTCTTCATTCCAACTTGTCAAGAGGATAATTTGAAGGGCCACAGGAAGTTATTTGCTTCTTTAAGTGTTTTCCAACAGTACAGATCTCATGAATCAGATCCTCCATGCAGATGAGGCTATATCTACCAAAAGATCGAGCAATCAAAGTATTATCTGTTGGAGCAAGTAACTTCTTATTCATTTTGCTATAACCACATTTGTAGATTAGTTTATTTACTGACTTCAGATTTGGGTATGCCCATGCAATACATGGTTCTACAAACCTCAGCATGTTATTGAAGCCCTGCTGAGCTTCACAAAGTTTCTATTGAAGATTGGATGAAGGCAAAGAAGTTGCAACACCTTTCAGACCTTCGGGCTCACCCAACTGATAAGCTCCAATCCTGATGACAAATGCCAATTTGGGTTCTGCAGGTACATAGAAGTTGCCAGCTTTTCTTGCCATCCTCAATATTCGAATTTCAGTTCTGTACATCTGCATATATTCCTTGTGATAGTGCTTTGCTTTGTCATAGATAAGCTTCCTCCTTGCCTTTCGAAGCATCTTTTGGGCAAACTTATTTCTCAGGTGCTTAATCTTCAGCTCTGCGAAATTCCTTCACTTTTTCTTAAGGTTTTTGGCACAGCAGGAACCTTCTTCTTCTCTTTGACACCCTCCATGGTTCCAGCCGGAAAAGAGAGTTAACAATGCTTTTTAACCCAGTACATCCAAAATCATTTCAGCATATAACCTATTTGTAAAAAAACATTGAGACATCTTATAGTCTCTTTCACACGAATTCTTCAAAACCCAGTATTTACACAATTCAGACTAGTCCCATTTTAGGTCCTCGATAGGTGGCCAGTGACTAGCTTAACAGATAGCACAGGTGTATGCAGATAAGCCTGTCCTTATTTATATGGCAAATTATGTTCCTTTCTAAAAGAAAATGCCCCTCCTGTGTTAGGCAACTGGAAATGGTAATTCCTTTTCCTTAAAGTAAGCTTACCAGATAAAACACAAAACACCTACTTAAATTTGAGTTTCAGATAAATAACAAATTATTTTTAGTATGTCTATGTCCCAGTATTGCATGGAACATACTTACGCTATAAAAATTACTCAATGTTTATCTGAAATTCAAATTTAACTGGGCTTCCTGTATTTTTATTTGGTAAATCTAGCAACCTCACCTGAATTCAACTCAAGTAAGAAATGGAAGGGGAGGAATAAAATATGGCAGCTGCTGAAGGCAGCAGCAGATGATGGTGCACCAGGAAGACAGAGGCAGGCCTGCCGGGAGAGCCACTGTAAGAACCACCATCATTAAGGTTGAGTAATGGAAGCACCTGCCAGGAAGGCGCACAGGCTGAGCAGCAGGTGTCATTGCCTCTCTGGAGCCTGTGCCTGTGTGCCTTGTTTTCTCTCTCTTTCCATGAATTTTACAAAGATATCTGCACATCCTGTAAGTATACACATTTTGCAAGACCTTGGTCTTAACATGGCATCTGCAGCTTTACAATTTGCTATGGATTTTCCATGCTAATAAAAATAAAATTTTTTAGGGGCCAGGCACGGTGGGAGGCCTCCCACCTTTGGGAGGCCGAAGTGGGCACATCATGAGGTCAGGAGTTTGAGACCAGCCTGGCCAACATGGTCAAACCCCATCTCTACTAAAAAATTACAAAAATTAGCCAGGTGTGGTGGCACATGCCTGTAATCCCAGCTACTCAGAAGGCTGAAGCAGGCAAATTGCTTGAACCCAGGAGGCAGAGGTTGCAGTGAGCCAAGATGGCACCACTGCACTCCAGCCTAGGCGACAGAGCGAGACTCCGTCTCAAAAACAAAAAAAAAAAGAAAAGAAAAGAAAAGGAAAAATCATATATTAATAAGAGCTCATGCCATGAGTGAAAAGATAGAAGTATTGAGTTTTTTCTATGCACTAGGTATTCTTTTGTGTGCTCCAACTGAGAGGCGGGAGGCATGCCCAAAACATTTTCCTCAAATTCCTAAAAATTCCAAAACAGTAACTTAGTTAGAGCTAAGGGGCATAAGGATTACAGAACTTTTGAGAAAATGTTTTCTTCAGATTGCTAATGCTCTTGGCTAAGATCCAGACAGTCTGATGCAGTAGGTCAGGGGTGGGGCCTGAGAATTTGCAATTCTAACAGTTTCCCAGGTGATGCTAATACTGCCGGTCCAGGAAACACACTTTGAAAACCACTGTTTTAGGTTATGAGAGTGTTTCCATGTGGATATAAATAGCACTTGTTGAGACTTTTTGTTTTGTTCTATAGTTAGAGTTTCCTCAAACTGAAAACTCAGAGAAGATAAACTGCTTCAGCAGTGATCCTGTGGGCCAGTGGCCTCTATTAATGCTGTTGATCATGCAGGTGAAGGATGCGGGTTTTCACATCAGGAGTCAGACGGCTTATCTGCAACACTGCAGGCTGGAGAAAGAAGTGACTCAAAGGCGATCCTTTGAGAACAGGTATCCCAAGTTAGACTCTTCCCACTTCCTGGTCACCTCTTTCCCATCCACCCTCCATTCATTGTGCTTCCTTCTCATCAGCCCTGAATTTCTCCAGTCTATCCATCTGCCCCAGCCTCCAGCCAATCATATGCTGGATCATGGGAGGGTGACCCTAGCCAAACCTCAAGGCTACCATCACCCAGAAAGTTTTTCGTCTAGTCAGCTCAGTGGTAGTTAGGAGACCCACTTGGTAGCAAGGTCTTCGGGTCCCCAGAATGACTAGGTAGTTACTTTCCTGTCCAGGAGGAGAGAGCTCAGACATATTGGTCCCAGGCAAATAAGGAAGATGGAACTCTGTATCAGAGCAATAACAATAAGCTGCCATGAGATTTTCAGCATTTACAAAAGGCACTCTTCTGTTTAACATTTTCTGACTCAGTACCTTATCTCTAGGCACCTTCCATCAGCCTTCCTTTCCAGCAGGCTTCTGGGAGGGCACGTTGTTCTCCTCCCTCTTTTATGGATTTCCTTCCTTAGAGTTCTCTCCAAGACTTCTCTTTCCCCAGGCCCCCCTTGCCCATGCCATCCATCCAATAAGGACCAAACACTACCCATTTAAGGACTTTATGACTAAATTAGAGTTATAAAGAATGCCCAGATGAAACATAAGGAAGCCCTAGAGGTTCAAAACACCTTACCACATTCTCCTAGACTTTGTCTCTCTTCTACTCCAAGAAGCCCAGTTACCCTTTCTCCTCTCTTTTATCCTCAAGGATACAGAACATCAACCACATCAGCCATCTTATGACCTGCGTGCTGAGAGGAGTTTTTCTTCCATGAAGATCCCTTGATGCAGAGCCCTTCATTTTGGTAAGAAAGAAAGTTTAGGGCAGATCAATAATGGTGACCTAAGAGGATATTGAGCTTCCCCTTTATCTCGAGTGAGAAACATTCCTCAGAGGAACTTAAAAAGGATCTTTGAGAACTAATGGAGAGGCAGCATGCTGGCTACAACAAAGACCTGATTTTTACTAAGTGTCTGCTTAGAATTTCACCCAGAGATGTGGCTAGACAAACCCTAGCCTTGTCCCCAATTTATAGAAATAAATAAATTATTGTCAATAAACCTATGTTGCAAATTAAATAAATCTTAAAGTGCAAGCAATTATTTCCCTCTTACTATTCTTAATGGGGTTAGCTCATTTCCACATGTAATAGCCAATGTCTGGAATCCATTTACCATTTGCTTTAGATGAAAATTTCTCTGGAAATCAAAACTAATATTCACTTTGTATATTCCTTCTCTTCTTTTGAAAGGGAAGTGACCAGGAAGTCTTCCTGTGTCCTGACTTCTTTCTTTCCCATTTCCTTGTTCTAATAAACTAGTATTTCTCCAACTGTGGTCAGTGGGGCCACTTTCATAAGAAATACCTGGGATGGTTGTTAAAAATGCAAATTATTGACCTCATCCCAAACATACTCGAGTGGAGTGGGGACTTGCCCAGAAAATCTCTTCTAACAAGCTCCTTAGGTAATTCTTATGTTCACTAAATTTTGAGAGTCACTGCAATAAGTACTGTTCATATTTACCCTACAAGTGTTTTAAAGGCACCAATGTCCCTAGAAGCCAGGGGTTTGACAAAACTACCCCCACTCTGGAGCTCCAGTTACTCTGCTGGTTTAATTATGGCAAAAAGCATAAATGTTATTCTAGATGGGACTCAACATTGGGTCAAATAGTGCTTCTTTGTTTTCTCCTGCTATACTTTGCCCTTTATTACTTCTTCCCAACTTCCTTGTCTTAGCATGCCATTATACCCAATTCATTTCATATTTATTATTCATAATTCAATCTTCGTACAATGACTTTTATGATTCTATGACGCTATGATTCTATGACATTAACTCAGCTGACATTTCTAATCCTGACAACCTAACTCATCCTCCAGGTTAACAACATCAGTGCTTGCAGTACAGCTCACCCCTTTTCCTTAAGCCTGGAAACTACCTTGTTTATTCCTTTTTACAGTAGCCTGAGCTAAATTGATCCTTGTGAGTAAATCATCCTAGGTCTTCATTTCTCCAGTTACATTGCCATATTGCCCTTGCCCACACATACTTGAAATACCAAGTTCCACCTTCAAGGTAGAGATAGCTTATTAAGCCTTCCTTTGTACTGGCCACATACTATAAACACATTTCAATTATTATAACTATCTCACTGCGATGTAATATTTGTTTACCTCTTTGTTTCCCCTACTAGATCTAAACTACTCCTAGGCAGGCATTCAATTAATTACTCTGCTATCTCCAATATTTAGCCTAGTATCTGGCACGAAGTGGGCATTTAATATTAACATTGAGCTATACTACTCTCAAACTTTAATGGGCAAAGATGCTATGTCATTTAATGCTGCCCCATGAAATGCTGACTTGTTATGCCACGATTTATTCTCATAAATGTTATGACTGTATATATGTAATACATGCAATAATGTTTACTATATACAGTACATCTGAGCAGTGAATTTAATATATGTTTTTCTTATGGCCAGACTGCTGGTAGTCTAAAGCGACACTGTCTCCTAGAGTTCTCGTTAATGATGGTAATATTCTATGTCTACGCTGTCCATTATGGTAGCCACTACTTACATAGAGCTAATGAACTCTTAAAATGTGTCTGAGGAAATGAATTTTTAATATTATTTTATTTTGATTGATATCACTGTAAACAGCCACATGTGGCTATGATATTTAATGCTCTCATCCAGAAAGTACTAATGAACTCAACTGTGCTTCCTTCACTGTGGACAGAGCCTGGAAATCTAGTGTTTGCTCAGCAGTGGTATTCCCAGAGCGGCAGCAGATGGGAACAGTCAGCTGAGGTACAGAGAAGAATTTTATCACTGACATCATTCAGAATTGCTGGTGCTCAGTGATAACAAAGCAGACCAATTTTTTTGTCTCATTACTGTTTTTAAGCTGTTTACAGACAATGCACCCACTTATTGCCTGCACCCACAGGGGACTGCTCCCACCAATACCACCCTTGTTACCCCACTATCTTTGGTCACTTTGTCTCTTCCTGCCCTCATGCCATGTTCCAGTGAAGATTTTTGACTCATGATGGATAACAAAAAGTTTGCAAGTAATTGTGCTGAAAGTGACTCAAAAGTGGCGAGGAAGATTATCACACTGAGTATTAAAACACAACTTTTAAAGCAGCTCAAGATGCCTTCAGAGAAACAGCAGGGAAAATCGGGTGCCTGTCAAAAGTAGTCAGGGCATTACCACTGCAGCTTGGGAAAAATGACCAAAATTGAGAGAATCATAGCCTAAAAAACTTTGACCTGAGGCATCTCCTAACATTAGGAGATTTTAAAAGAATTCAAGGGCCAGGCGTGGTGCTCACACCTGTAATCCCAGCACTTTGGGAGGCCGAGGCAGGCAGATCACAAGGTCAGGAGTTCAAGACCAGCCTGGCCAAGATAGTGAAACCCTGTCTCTACTAAAAATACAAAAAAATTAGCTGGACATGGTGGCACATGCCTGTAATTCCCAGCTACTCAGCAAGCTGAGGTAGGAGAATTGCTTGAACCCGGGAGGTGGAGGTTGCAGTGAGCCAACTCCAACTCCAGCCTGGGCAACAGAGCGAGACTCCATCTCAAAAAAAAAAAAAAAAAAAAGAATTCAAGGTAGTTACAAGATCAATTACAGAAAAGCACCTTCAGAGAGGTTATGTTCTGCTAACACCACCTCTTGCTCATTTTGCTCATTTGGTTGGTCTCCCAGTTCCAGGAATTCATCCCATGCCTAAACAGGGAATGCCTATACTTCTCTATCAACCAGCTACCTAAACCCTGAACACCGATCTGGAAGTGATAAACTATAAAAAATTAAATCCAATGTATAGAAGCAATGGATATTGCCAGCTGGGTGGAAATTCAGTAGTAATATGGGCCTCATCTTCTGTAGCAGCCTGTGTGCTTACAGATTGACCTAGAACATAAGGCACTTTTTAATGTATAAGTCTATTTGTTCCCATGCAAATAAATTCATTATATATTTATGGGAGAAAAGCTTACAATACATCATGTGCAATATAATCCTGATGTGTATGTTGTATGTGTGTGTGGTAGCCACTAACTACATGGTGTATCTGTATATGTGTTACACATGGTACGTGTGCGAATATGTACTGTCTATACACAATCAGTGAACAAGATACAGAGGATGGTAGAGAATGTAACCAAAAAGTATCAGTCAATATGTCCATATAGTAAAATAACAAGTAGTTTATTCCCAAATTCTATAATAAATGCAATCAAATAAGAAATTTTCTTGAAAAGCATAGAGCAATATTCTATAATAAATGCAATCAAATAAGAAATTTTCTTGAAAAGCATAGAGCAAATAAGAAAAATTGTTATTTTTAAATGTCAGTGTATTCAAATCTGTTCGTTATCAAATATATCTTGTAGGTTACCACCTTATCTGACAGCTCTCAAATTCTCAGATTTAGGTACTAGTGTTTTGTTTGTCTGGCGTGATTTGGTTTGATTTGTAGAATTCACTCATATCTATCTGCCACGTACAGCTAAAAGTTGTTTGCCTTGGCCAGTATAAGGATTTATGCTCAGTTTTCTCCTAAACAGCTTTTGGTCAATAATCGTTTGCCTAATGATGTCAGTAAAGCCATGGATTGGGTGCATTTCCTCTTTACACAACTGCTCAGGAATATTGCATTTTATTTAGGATGATCTGAAACCATGGTTCTCAAACCTTTTTGAATTCAAGGACAAGACAAACTCTCCATAGACACCTGCCTCATCTGTCTCTGCTCGTCACTTTTAGAAACCGGACACTTGGCTTTGCTTTCAGGTAGACACCAATAAGGTAAAAAGTTTTAAGAAACCATGTATCAAATTGCATTATTATTTTATTCACCAAACCAAAACATAGATACTGTCATAATGTTAAATGCGATAGAGAGCTGCCTAAGATGGCCAGCTCAATGAATCTTGGGCATCACCCACACACCACTGAAAATTCTGATACTCTGCAGAAGGCCTGTGTTACAGGAGGGATGGATGGTAAGACCAGATACAGCCTATGCTGTAAATTGAGATCTAATGCAAATAAAAACAGACCTTTTAATTTTTTTTTTTTTTTTTTTTTTGAGATGGAGTCTCGCTCTGTCGCCCAGGCTGGAGTGCAGTGGCGCAATCTCGGCTCACTGCAAGCTCCGCCTCCCGGGTTCACGCCATTCCCCTACCTCAGCCTCTCCGAGTAGCTGGGACTACAGGCGCCCGCCACCACGCCCGGCTAATTTTTTTTTTTTTGTATTTTTAGTAGAGACGGGGTTTCACCGTGGTCTCGATCTCCTGACCTCGTGATCCACCCGCCTCGGTCTCCCAAAGCGCTGGGATTACAAGCGTGAGCCACGGTGCCCGACCAACCTTTGAATTTTAAATTAGATATAAAGTTGTTTCACCATATGAGCAATTCTAACGCAATTAGAAAATGAGGCTGCCTGGTTGGATGGTTGGACTCGCAGAACAAAATAACCTCGACAAACTAGAGCTCTGAATGAGGCAATTCTGGACATCTGGGTTGTGCTGCCAGCTCCTCCACTGATTGGCTGTTTGCTTTGGGCAAGCTAGTCTGTGTCTGCGCCTTTGCTTCCTTAGCTAAAATGTAGCCATTACTGCCTAACTTTCAGATTTGTTGTGAATATCAAATGAGTGTACGTGAAAGTAGAAATACAAGTTATTATGTTCAATGTTTATATTTCTTCGTTCATTCTCACAGCATTTGGGAAGGGAGGACAATTGAACAGGTATGCTCTGTCAGCCATCTTGAACAGGCAGATTCATTGTTAATATTATTATTGACAGGTAAGAAAAAATTTTGTGAAAAATGAGAGCTACCTATTCAGGCTTTTCCTAAGATGTAAATTATAGCTGGAGAGTCTTTTGAATCACCTACTGATTTGCCACTGCTGATCTGCTCAAAGTGAGCCTTCTAAACGCAGTAAGGAATTGACTCTAGACATCTTCCTAAAGGAAGAGATCAGGGGAAGATGGGGTGATGGACAAATGGAGCAAATGAAGGGAGGGGGAAACCGAGGAACAGCTTATCTGCAGCATAAAAGTAGAAGATAACAAGGCTCGGGGCTCCTGAAGAGCCAGCCAAGAAGGGCAACCCAGACAACAGACAAGGAAATCAGGACAAAAATGTCTTACTACTTTAGTATTTGGGTTAGCCCTCATCTATTTCCCTGGAGAAATGAGCAGTACAAACCTTCAGTTACTACTGAAATAAATATAACTGAATTTAAATGTTTAGGTTTAAAACCTTAATTTAATACTAAAATAAAAGCAACGACAAAAATCTTTGTTCTTAAAGCAGCAGAGAGCTGAGGGGTGCTGTTCAGCTCCACTAAGAGGAAGTCAGAGACAAGAAGTGTCTCCTGGCATGCAGAAAGGGGTAAACAGGACGCCAGCATGCAGTGTGGGAGAGAAAAGAGTGTGAGAGTAATCCAGATTCAAATCCAGACCGTGCCACTTCCACGTTATGAGATTTGGGGGTGGATACTGAAATTCTCCAAGTCTTCACTCTATCACTGGCAAAAAAAAAAAAAAAAAAAAAGGAGGGGGCGGGTAACGATGATAACACTGTTATGAGCTGAATTGTGTCCCCCTAAAAGTTCTTGTATTAAGGCCCTAACCCTCAGTACCTCTGAATGTGGCCTTTAAAGAGGTAATTAAGATGAAATGAGATCACTGAGGTGGGCCCTAATCTAATAGGACTGGTGTCCTTATAAGAAAAAGAGATCAGAACACAGAAACACACAGAGGGAAGACCATGTGAAGACAGATGGGGAAAATGGCCATTTACAAGCCATGGAGAAAGGACTTCAGAAGAAACCAATCCCGCCAATAACTTGATCTTGAACTTCCAGCCTCCAGAACTGTGAAGAAATAAATTTCTGTTGCCGAAGCCACCCAGTCTGTGTGGTACTTTGTTATGGCAGCCCCAGCACTTTAATATCAATACCAATGTTACAGAGTGTTTGTGAGGATTAAATGAGAAAATATTAAAAAGCAGGAGAAAATAGACACTAAGTAGTTATCTTTCCATCCCTTTCCTGGTTAAAATGGTGCTTAATCTGCAAGTTGACTATTTGGCCAGAAGAGGGTCAAATCAACAAGGGACCATGAGACAACAAAAGTTCAACCCATGAGGCTCTGAACTCTAAAATCTATCATTGTTGTAGATTCCGAGTAACCTAAGAAACACATTAGTGCAGAAATGATTTCATAAAAATATTATTTTCTACTTTCAGAAGTTATAATAGAATTTTTGTGGCCCTCCAAACTGCTGGTTTTCTAAGGTCTCTCAAAAAAAAAGCTTATGTATGCTATTTGTTTCTATAGATGACTACCTGACTGAAACATAAAAAAGTTCATATTTCTTTTTTTTTTTTTTTTTTTCTGAGACAGAGTGTTGCTCTGTCGCCCAGGCTGGAGTACAGTGGCACGATCTCAGCTCACTGCAACCTCTGCCTCCCAGGTTCAAGTGATTCTCCTGCCTCAGCCTCCTGAGTAGCTGGGATTACAGATGCACACCACCACGCCCGGCTACTTTTTGTATTTTTAGTAGAGACGGGGTTTCACCATGTTGGGCAGGCTGGTCTCGAACTCCTGACCTCATGATCCGCTCCCACCCCACCCCCCCCGACCTTGGCTTCCCAAAGTGCTGGGATTACAGGCGTGAGCCACCGCGCCCGGCTGAAAAGTTCATATTTCATACCTATACCCAACTCTGTGACTCCAAAAGTAGAAGCAAGCCCGTCAACTGCCCACTGTTTGGTCCTTTGAAGTAACTGAGTAGCCAAGAGTCTCACTTCTTAGTTACTGTGCATAGTACTTAGGGATTCAGCAGGTTTTCCTATCCTAAAGGCCAGTTCCCATAGACATCCAATAGATGGCACTAGGTGGCTACAAGAAATAAAGTTTCTTTAAGAAAAAAAAAAAAAATTGTACTATAGAAATTTTCAAACAAATAACAAAACTAGAGAGAATATAATGAACTTCCATGTACCCAACAGCCAGTGTCAGCAGTTATCAACAAGTGGCCAATCATGTTTACTTATCCTGCCCACTGGATTATTTTGAATCAAATCTCAGACATCTTAATGTCATCTATACATAATTTTTAATAATTTGATAAAAAGTAAGGGCAAGATGAGCACCTTGATCAGGCTATAATCTGTCAGAATTTTTATTTGTTTTTTTTAAATCTTGAAAGTTTAATTCACAAATTTTTTTTTTAAATGAGCAATTTATACTGCTGCATTTCAGTGGCTCTTAAAGTACTGCAATTCATTGTTTTTTCTTCCTCAACAAACACCCCCTTTTAACTCCCAGCCTTTATTTCTTCCACCTCTACCATTTTCATATCCTCAGGCTCCTTAAACGATCATAAAGTAAAAACTTTGCTTTTTTTTAACTGATTTTGTTTAGGCAACTTATAGTTTTGTCAGAGTTTTATTACATATAGTTTTCCTGTTATTTATAATGAGGAGCATTAAGAAACAGGTCAGTGAAACAATTATATTTCCAACTAAACTATAGATTTTGTTCATGGGAAGTTTGTAGGTGAGTCTTGTGTTTAAAAACAACAATAATGAAAATTTTTCATCCGAAGGGCATTATGATATACTCTCCATAATTAACTGGGTTCTGACTCCATTTCACATTCACCACAAACCCTGACCACACATTCCGGCTAGAGAAGCAGGGGCTGTAAAACAGCAGACCTCAAAGAGCAGCATGGGGTGGAAAGAAACTGGACTTGGAGAAGATATGACTTGGGCCCTTGATCTGACCACCTATCACTACAGGACCTTGGACAAGTCACTTAGCCTCTCTATGCCTCAGTTTCCTCTTCTGCACTGAAGGAATAATCATACCTGCTCAACTTATCTAACACAATCATAGTAGAGATGGAGGGAGATGATTGTGAAAGCGCATTTCCATTCATAACATGCTGCACGCCCTCATGAAGATAGGCAACATGGTGGTACAGAGCAGGGGTTCAGGTGTCAGATCTGGATGTGAATCCTGGTGATGTGTGATCTTGGGCATGTGGCTTTACCTTTATGAACCTGTTTCAAAACCTATAAAATAAGGATAATTACAGAACACGTGTCATAGAGTTATTTTACAGATTAAAACACACCTGCAGGTAAAGGACTTAGCAGAGTGCTTGATGTATTTCTAGGATAAAGAACCTCAGAATCATAGAAGCCAAATGGACTTTGGAGAATGTTTCTTAAGAGAACCCTTTAGGGCTGCTCATTCAAGCTCATCTCTGTTTCCTGGCATCAAACTCACCCCTGAGCTTCCTTAAACTTAACTGGCCCCTTGGCCCAATGTGGCCTTCCTGGGGTCCTTTAGACCAGGCCTCACCTCCTTGAGGGAGGTTTTAGTTAGAGCTGTACTTCTAGAGCTAAAACAAAGACAAACTGAGCTCCTGGGATGAAGGTCAGGGAATTCATGTTCTTTCCTCAGCCTTCTTGTTATCCCATGGGTAACTTCATGCAGTCATGTCCAGATGTTGCTTAAGGAAAATGACTATTGCTGCTCTGGCACAGACAGTGATGAGTTATGATGCCAAAATGCAGTGACTCACTTGCTTCCTAATACCATTCACCTCCGTGCTGCTCTAGCCATCTCTAGAGAGTCTACAGCTGCGTGACTGGGGGGCTTCCCCAAGCAATTTGCCTCCTCAGTCTCAGGTGGGAGGAACGTGGGAAGAAGCAGATGCCTTAGAATAAGTCTGGTCTCCGTTCTCACAAAAGTCCGTGGGATTCGCAGTAAGGGAATTAACATCAATCTGATCTTATTATCTCATCTGCCATTTTAAAATCAGCCTCCCACTCAAGTGTGATATTTTATACTGTTGATGCTCTTAAAATTGGGACCTTAACAAAGAAAAGCTTGCAACAGATGCATGACTACTGCTCAAATCATCGCTGAGGCACTTAGAGACCCAGAAAAGATCTTATGTTTGGCTTGCAGTGTTTCTAAGAGCAGTGGAATGAGGGAGGGTTTCTTTGCATATTTCCGGTGTAAACAAACTTAGACCAGTAAACACAGCCACCTTCTTATCTTTTGTGACGGCAGCCAAAACTATTAGCCACAGCCAGGGCTTTTGATATTCATACAAAACCTAAATGTGACATGTAAACAGGAAGAGAGAGATATAGAGAGGTAATTACCCTCTTATAAGGGGAGGAAAGACGGAAAGGTGGTCACCAGGGATAGCATCTCTCTCCCACCCACAGAAGAAACCCTAGCATTTCCCAAACCTATCTGACCAAATGATTCAGTAAGCTAATAAATTACATAATAAATGACAAATGATACAGCATGTTAACACTGAGAGGGGACTCCTTGGTAAAAAATAAATAAATAAATAAATTCAAGAAATATTGGATTAAAGAAGTCACTTTACTGCAAGATTTATCAGAGCCTCTAGTATATGTGCCTCATAACACTCTAAGAAAGCAAAGTGTGTCCGAAGCATTTCCTAAATCTATTTTACCATGAAACCCTTTATGTACAGATTATGTAAGAAATGGGGAAAAGTTCCCTAGACCTATATGTTTTGACATCCTATATGTTCAAAGGGTTGCATTATCCCACAGTAGGTAAAGATCCAAACATGGAAATAAGCAAACCTGTTTTAGGTGAAAGAGTTTGCATTCTGGTTCTACTAACTGCTAGCTAAGTTCCTCTTGGCGCTTGTTCCTTTGAAACACACACTGTCATGAACTTGCCATCCCTCTCAGCCTCAAACTCCAGTTGCCATTAAAGGCAGTAGTCTATAGCCATCTGTTATGGGTTGAATTGTGTCCCTCTAAAATTCATGTGTAGAAGTACTAACCTTCAGTACCTAAGAATGTGACACTATTTGGAGACAGGGCCTTTACAGAGGAAATCAAGTAAAAATATCATTAGGGTGGGGTCTAAACCAGTATGACTCTTCTCCTCATAAAAAGGGGAAATTTGAATACAGAGACATGGTTAGAGGAAAGACAATGTGAATTGAAAAAGAGAAGACGGCCAGCTACAAGCCAAGGAGAGAGTCTCAGAACAGATCCTTCCCTCACAGTTCTCAGAAGGAACCAACCCTGTCGATAACTTGATCTTGGACTTCCAGCCTCCAGAATTGTGAAGGCAATAAATTTCTGTTATTTAAGCCACCCAATGTGTGGCACTTTGTTACTGCAGCTCTAGCAAACTAATGTAGCGTCTTTAAAATCAGCTTTCACTGCATCTATTTATTCATCAAATACTTATTGAAAGCTTGCTAATTCCCAAGACTGTTCTGGGTGCTAGAGACACAATGGTGAACAACTGCAGGCATCTTCCCTGCCATTATGGATCTTACAGTCTAACGAGGAACACAGGTGTGAAATCAAAGAATCACAAATGTAAAATTACAAAAAGAAAATAACTAAAAAGAGACGATGAGGATGCTAAATCATTCACATAAACAGGTGCCTGACCTCATCTGGGGTGTCAAGAAAACCTCCTTGAGGCAATGACATATGAGATGGGACTTGAAAGATTAGCAGGAATTGGTAAAGTGCAAGGGGAATGTGAAAAGTGTTCCCAGCAGAGGGAGCAGCACATTCAGGGATAAGAGAGGAAGCTGAAGTGGGCGAAAGGAAGCCAGGGGGATTGAAGTCATCAAGGCCGCAGATCACCTCTCAAGCAAGTCCTTGCAATCCAATTTTAGAACGTAGATATTTATCTTAAGACATCCTTTTATGACCTCAGATGAGTGAGCAATTCCATGTCTAAGTACATACCCAAGAGAATTGAAGACATAGGTTCACACAAAAACATGTTTACAAATGTTCATAGCAACATTATTCATAAAAGACAAAAAGTAGAAAAAACCCAAATGTCCATCAACTGAGGAATGGATATACAAAATGTGGTGTCTCCATACAATGGATATTATTCAGCCACTAAAATGGATGGATTAATGATATATGCTACAACACGGATGAGCTGTGAAAACATGATGTTAAATAAGCCAGTGACAAAAGACCAACGTATTGTGTGGTTCCACTAATATTAAATGTCCAGAATAGGCAAATCTATAAAAACAGAAAGTAAACAAGTGGTTACTAAGAACTGGGGGAAGGGGAAATAGAGAGTGATTTCTAACAAGTACAGTTTCTTCTGGTGATGATAAACTGTTTTCCATTCAGATAATGGTGATGTTTACATAACTTTGTGCATACACTAAAAAGCACTGAATCGCATACTTTAAGAGTGAATGTGGCTGGGTGCGGTGGCTCACACCTGTAATCCCAGCACTTTGGGAAGCCAAGGCGGGTGGGTCACAAGGTCAGGAGTTCAAGACCAGCCTGGCCAGCATAGTGAAACCCCCATCTCTACTAAAAATAACAAAAATTAGCCAGGCATGGTGGTGTGCACCTTTAGTCCCAGCTGCTCGGGAGGCTGAGGCAGAAGAATCACTTGAACCCGGGAGGCAGAGGTTGCAGTGAGCCGAGATCGCACCACTGCACTCCATCCTGGGCGACAGAGCGAGACTCCATCTCAAAATAAATAAATAAATAAACAAAAGAGTGAACGTTATGCTATGTGGATTATACCTCAATTTTAAAATGTATTAGAAAAAAGGACAAAGAGAAGCACTTCTTTTTTTGGCAGTGTGGCAGACTGAATCCATTAGCACTGCCACTGAAAACTAAATGATGCCACTAAAATATTCAAAATATCTTTTAAGTATATTGATAAGCTTGCAAGAAACCAAGGAATAGTTAGAGGCCAAAATAAAAACGAAATGAAGTAAACTGAATATTAAAGTTGGCTCTTACCTTGAAGTCATTTGCCTGGTCAAGTTACTGATTTTCTGTTTCCATGGCCTCATAGCATATGGAGGACAGGTGACAAAACCCACAGCCCAACCAAAGTGGATGATCTTATAGCAAACACCTCTATCTAAAGCTAGGATTTCCCAAAGGTATCCAATTTGAGCATAAGGGTAGACAATTAAGGTTGAGCCATAAGAAATTGCCAATATTTGATTATTTTTGACTTACGAAAAACAATTTTCTATGGTTCAACCTACACTTAGCCCTCAGTGATCCCCCTATCCAAACTCCCAGAAATTGCAAGGAAAATTGCACTTTAAAACTTGGAAATGAGTAAAGAGGAAAATAATTCCCTTGAGGAATAAATGTTCACTCAGAATTACATGTTAAGGAAAGACATTTTTGAAAAACAGGAACAAGTAAAGACATTTTCAAATGCCTAACAGATGGACCAACAGATTCTCACTAAAGAAATTTGTGATGAATGTTCATCCTACAGAAGAAAAGTGATTCCAGATGAAAGAACCAAGATGAAAAGAAATGTCACTATTACATTAACCAAAATAAAGCTAGTAAAGCTACATTATTGTCCATCAAGATAGACTTTTAGACAGAAAGAAAAACAAAAGATAAGATGGTCAGCACATACTTTAAAGAGATGCATTCTCCAGGAAAAAATATTGACTAAATTCTTTCTAATAAAATATTTTTCAAATGTATTAGCAAAGGTTGACAGAAAACAAGAGAAATGAAAAAATATATCATCATAATGACAGTTTTCAATACACCTATCTCTGTAATTGATAGATCAAGACAAAAATCAGTAAAGACATAGAAAATTTGAATAAACCATAAGAAGCTTGATCTATTGAGGACTAACTGACATATACAGAATACTACAACCAAAACACCCAATCTTTTCAAACACAGAAAGAATCTTTATGTACTGGACTGGAAAGAAAATCTCAAAAACTTTCCAGGAATTAGTGTCATACACGCTATCTCAGATCACAATGTGATTAAGTTAGAAATAAATACCAAACACACAAAACCCCTTATGTATGGAAATAAACATACATCTAAATAGAAGAAATCTTAATACGACTTACAATATATTCAGCAATGAACAATAATGGACTACCTCATTTTATAATTTATGAAATGCAGCTAAAATAATACTTAAAAGGAAATATATAACCTTAAATATACCAGTGAGAGGATGGGAGACACTGAAATCAATAGCTAAGTCTCTCTGCTGATCACTTTCAGGGTACCCCTCTAGATCTATTGGTTGCCCTTCTGTCCATTGTTCTGTGCTTCCAAAAGGCTTGCCTGTAAAGACTGCATCATCCCAGCTACTTTCCTGCTGACTTCCAGTTGGGTTTACTCAATGGGTGACACTGACAGGACATAAGAGATTGGAAAGAGAGAGAAGGTTTTTTATATATCTGCTCCCTCCTTACTTAAAGCCATGGTTTTAGCAAAGGCCCAAGGTCATGGCTTTTTTGAGCAGCCCCTTTATCAAAGTTCTGGAAAGAGTCTACCTTCCCCTCACAACTGAGTAATGAGGCTTACTACTGTTGCTAGTTCTGGGTAACTCATCTCTTATTGGTTTCTTTAACCCTGACACATTTATGTAAATATTCTCCTCCTTAAACTCTCTTAAGTCTTCTTTTGAGTGTGCCATCTATTTCTTGCCAGGAGCTTGGCGGACAGAGCATCCCACTGAAGAAGTTAAGAAAAGAGAAACAGAATAAACCCAGTGAAAGTAGATGGAAGAAAAAATAAAGATAAGTAGAAATTAATGCAATATAAAGCACATATACAGTAGAGAGGACCAACAAAGACAAAAGTTGACAAACTATTTGCATGATTGAGCAAGGAAAAAAAAATATTAAAAATGTAAAGGACATAGCTAAATATAATGTAGAGATTTAAAAGATACCAACAGAATAGTATAATTTTATGCCAATAAATTTGAAAACAAAGAAGTGAATAAATTTGTAGAAAAATATAATGCAATTTCAATTAAAAATCCAGAAGATACAACCCTATCAATGAGTGTCATCCATCCATCTCAGACAGGAATCCAGGAGTCAATTATTAAGTCAATTATTAAGGAATTTTGTGAGCTGATTGTTAAACTGTTGGTAGCTTGATGTTGGCCAGGGTGGGAGTATTCACACTACAAAAATAAGTGAACACTACAACAATTATAGAATTTGAGTCATTAGTTAAAAATCTGCCAACAATAAAAACTTCGGGCTTCAAGGGTTTAACCAGCAAGCTCTATGAAACATTCATGAAACAAGTAATTCTAGTCTTCTATAAACGATTTCAGGTAAACAGAGAATCATTTGATAAGTTTAGCATAACTTTGATGTCCAATATGATGAAGTATGAAAGAGAAAAGTCACAGGAGGCTCTTATTATTAACCAAGCAAAAAATGCTAAACACAAAGCAAAGCAAATCCAGTGATGTGTATAAAATATAACATGAATAAAATGGATTTTTTCCCAGAAATACTTTCATTAGAAGGCATAACACTAGAAAATCTTTTTTTATTTTTTTATTTTTATTTTTTTCATTTTTTTATATATATATATATATATTTTTTTTTTTTTTTTTGAGACAGAGTCTCGCTCTGTCACCCAGGCTGGAGTGCAGTGGCATGATCTCGGCTCTGCCTCTGGGTTCATGCCATTCTCCTGCCTCAGCCTCCCGAGTAGCTGGGACTACAGGCACCCGCCACCATGCCCAGCTAATTTTTTGTATTTTTAGTAGAGACGGGGTTTCACCATGTTAGCCAGGATGGTCTCGATCTCCTGACCTCGTGATCCGCCCACCTCGGCCTCCCAAAGTGCTGGGATTACAGGCGTGAGCCACCATGCACAGTCTAGAAAATCTTTTAATTCTCCACTTAATAAATTTATGACTTACGTCATCATCTCAATAGATAAAAAAGAACCTCAATAATATTCATCATTTTAAAAAAGAAAAAAACTCCTAACATATCGAGAATAGGGGAGAATTTCTTTAACCTAATAAAGAGTAACCCCCACAAACTCCCGCCCCCAGCAAAAAAAAAGAAAAGAAAAAAATGCGGTAACACATTGAATGCATTTTTTGTAAAGTCAGAAAAAACTCATGGGCATTCAATGACTTTTGCTACTTCTATGTAACATTGTGCTAAGGGTTTTAGCTAGCATTTTCAGGCATGGAAAAGAAATAACCTGTACAAAATAACAAGGCTTATTGCAAAATATAGTGTGGGAGAAGGTAGCTGTCACCATTCTCAAGGAGGAAGTTTAAACCCAATATCTATACTACAACAAAACTTGAAGGCAAAGAAAGAAGATTTATAGAGAAAGACCCAAGAAGCTAGAAAAAGTTTCCCTCCTTCTTCTTCCGTAATGATTTTTCTGACAGGTGAAGCCACCACCACCACCACCACCACCACCACCACCACCAGGGAATCGTTAAGAGCCCTTAGATCTCACCAGGTACCATAGAATCTGAAAACACAGTGAGCAAGAAATCTCATTCCATCAGCCCCATTCTAGCCACCAGTAGCCATCCCAGGGTAAAGCAATTGCTCCTGCCCTCCTGGAAAGATGAATCCACTAATCTCTGCCCTCCTTGAATGGCTGGTGGTTTCAGCTATGAGTGTGCTGTACTGCTGATCAAAGTGTAGTCCAAGGACTGTTGTAGGTCTACTCTTTGTTACTGGTCACTAACAAGAAAAGTGCAGAAATGAAGAGTAAGCAAACAGAACCTGTATAGCAACTTGACACAGTCATTTCACATCTGTTGAATCTAACGATATTTTTTTTAATTCTGGCTTATATTTGCAAGTCTTTTTTCTCAATTTTATTTTTCTATTAATTTATTTTTAATGTATTTTTTTTAATCATGAAGGGATTGAAAACTTTAAAACAAACAAAACAACCAAACAAAAAAAAACTGATCCCTCACCTGGGGCACTTTTAAAATTCTTAGTGCCCCGCCTAAATCCTACGCCTACACCTATTGCATAAGAATATCTAGGGTGGCACCAGACATCAATATTTCCTTATAACCCAAGCTATTGTAGTTTGCAAACAGGGTGAAGCCTTCCTCTCCAAAGCATGCCTGTGGACCAACAGCATTGGCATCACCCAGACCTCATTAGAACTACAGAGACTCAGACCCCACCCAGACCTATGGAACCATAATTGCATTTCAACAAGATGATTGTATGCCCACTCAAGTCTGAAGTGGTTAAATTTAGAGAATCATATCAGAGGTATTGGTCTGCTTTTCAAGGCCCCAAAAGCACAGAGATTTTTCTGGAGAGGCAGTGTGAAGTGGGTTATCACCAGCACTAATATTACCACAGGGACTTCCTAATTGACTATCCTTCCCACAGCTAGCAAGGTGACCTTTCCTAAACAAACCTGTTACTGCTCTCCTGGGGCCTACAAGATCAAGTCCAAACCCCTGACTGCACAGGATACTCACCACCCCTCACCCCATCCCCAACATTTTGTCCCCTTCTTATCTGCTCAACCTCCTTCACACACACTCACACACCACACTTTACATACACATCACACCCACTCACACACGCCACACACATGCCATGCAAACACTCCATCCATACCGCATATACTCTACATACACATCATATACACACATACCACACACACTGTCACACACACACCACATACACCACACAAACCCACACATACCACACACACATACACATCACAGGCACCATACCCACTCACACACACAAACATATACCCTACACATACCACACACATCCTCACACATACCACACACATACACACCACACATACACTACACACACACCCCACACACTCTACATACATATCACACACCCTCACACACACACACACACGCACACACACTCTGGACACAACTCCATTCCTCTGCTAATTCCCCTATCTCTGCCTAAAATTCTACCCCCTCTCAGTCCTCAATTAATGTCACCCTCTTGCCTACCTAAAGAACTCCTTCCCCTGGTGGCTCACAACTGTAATTCCAGCATTTGAGGAGGCAGACACATGAGAATCACTGGAGCCCAAGTTTGAGACCAGCCTGGACAACATAGAAACTCCCCATCTCTAAAAAAAACAAAAATTAGGTGGTGTCCACCTGTAGTCCCAGATACTTGGGAGGCAGAGATAGGAGGATGACGTGAGCCCAGGAGTTTGAGGCTGCAGTGAGCCATGACTGTGCCACTGCACTCTAATCTGGGCAACAGAGTGAGACCCTGTCTCAAATAAATAAATAAATAAAATGACTTTCCATACTTCAAGACACAAGTTAAATATCTCCTTCTCCATGAAACCTCCTAGAAAAGGCAGGCATTTCCTCCTCCAATTTCCCACAGCTTCTCCTACAACCATTCAAATATAGCTATGATTATAGAGTGGGAATTGTTTACATATCTGTCTTGCTCATGGCTTTGTGCTTTCCCTACTGCTTTCTCCCTATGGCACCTCACATCCACTTTGTAGCAAAAAGAATCAAGAATTTTGTAAGAATCACTGGCCAAGGATCTAACTAGATCCCAATCTCTCCTCACAACTACGTCACTTGTTCGTGGAATTTCCCCTTGAAGATGCACGATCGATTAACCATACTCGGGAAATATTTAATAAATGCTACCTTGGGAATCCAAAGATGAAGACATTCACACGGAGAATATCCTTCTGCAACATTTGACTATTCCATCCTCCATTCCCACCCGGTAAGTACTTTAAAACAGTCACAATCCAATGAAAAGGTGAGATGATGGCACTCTTCACATTTTTTCACAAAGCTTTCAAGAGTAAAGATTAAAATATTTATAAACCACACCCATAAGGTGATATTTTAAATACAGTTAATTCCCATTATTCATGGTAGTTACATACTATAAATTGGCCTGGAACTCTCAATTAGCAAATACTCAACAACTGCTCCTAAGGAAAGGTAAGATTCCTGCAAGCCTTTGGTCACAACATCTTAATCACTGGGGGGAGTGGAGGGGCTACTTTTTATTAGGTCAAAGAGATTCCCATCTATTCTTGATGCGTTAGTTTTTCTTCTTTTTAAAAATGATGAATATTATTGGAGTTCTTTTTATCTACTGAGATCCGCATAAGTTTATTAAGGTGGAGAATTACACTAAAAGATTTTCTAATATTAAGCCATCCTTGCATTTCTGGGAAAAATCCATTTTGTTCATGTGACATTTTGTACACATTATTGAATTTCCTGATTTTTTGCTTAGCATTTTTGCTTCCATGGTAATGAGCAAGATTCTCCTATGATTTTTTTACTCATACTTTATCAGATTGGACAGCAAAATTATGCTAAATTCATTAAATGAGTCTCTGTTTACATAAAATGGTGTCTAAGACTGGAATTACTTGTTTTACAAATGTTTGATAGAGCTTACTGGCTAAACCCTTGGAGCCTGTGACCACACTTGTTGGACAACTCAAGTTTTTACCCAATCTGCACATGTCCACAAATGACTGTGGAAGCATCACGACTGTTGATTTGGGAGTTACAAATAAATCTGTATCAAGTAAGTATATTCATAAATATGGAATCTGCAAATAGTAAAGATTGACTCTATCTAACAAGTGGTAGGGTAAGAGCGCTAACAAACCAGAAGAGTTGCAAACCACATTATTTAAGGTCCTAGGGACTCCTGATGTGCCAGGCAAGAATACCTTGACTGCAGACTGCGGAGTCATGTGGAGCTCTAGGGAGAGTCCAAAGGAAGAGCTGGGCAGCTGGGGTGGCATGGGAACAGCAGCTATTTACCAATCCATTAGAGAAGAATTGCAATATCTTGTATTCATCACTTTAACTAAACTGGCCCTTCCTGATACCAAAGTAATACCAGGCTGAGAAATTCCAAATTTCTCCTATTACTCATTATTTTGTAAATCTGTTTGACCCACTTATGTTGGAAATTGTATTACCCCTCCTCCAGACAGAAAACCTAATTGTATCTTAAGAAAGGGGAAATCTCCTGGCACTGAAATGATTTTAATAGCAATCTGTTGGTACTAGCAAACTGATTATGTTTCATGTGGTGCCACCCCCCGTCTTCATGGACAGGAGCAGAGTCTTCTCTGTAGAAACTGCAATGTTGTCCAAATTTGCAAAATGCCAGTTCTAGATAGTGACACACAAGTGCTGAGGGAAGTGGAAGGAACAGCCTGTTATCTTCTACTTCAGTGCTTTGATGACTGAGATGGGAGGAGTCATAGACTGGCTCTGGCTCAATGCTCTTCAAGGTATAATCTAGTCTAGAGCAGTGTTTTGCAAAATACAATGTGCTTACAAATCACATAAGAATCTTGGTAAAGTACAAATACTGATTTAGTAGGTTTGGACTGGGGCCTGAGACCTTACATTTCCAACAAGCTCCGAGCGACTGCTGCTGGTCCAGGGACCACACTATGCATATCAAGGGTCAAGACTGGAGTAGTGGTTCTCAGTCACACTTGGGCATGCATCAGAATTACAGAGAGAAAGCCTGTTAAAGCATAGATTGCTGCCCCACTCCACCCCAGAGTTTCAGATTCAGTAGCTCTGACTTGGGCCTAATAATTTGTCTTTTCTTTTTTTTTTTTGAGACGGAGTCTTGCTCTGTTCCCCCAGGCTGGAGTGCAGTGGCACGATCTCGGCTCACTGCAAGCTCCACCTCCCACGTTCATGCCATTCTCCTGCCTCAGCCTCCTGAGTAGCTGGGACTACAGGTGCCTGCCAACATGCCCAGCTAATTTGTTGTATTTTTATTAGAGATGGGGTTTCACCATGTTAGCCAGGATGGTCTCGATCTCCTGACCTCGTGATCCGCCCGCCTCGGCCTCCCAAAGTGCTGGGATTACAGGCTTGAGCCACCGCGCCCAGCCAATAATTTGCCTTTTTAACAAATTCCCAAGTGACAATAATGCTGGAAGTTGGGGATGGCATGTTGAGAGTTACTGATCTAGACTAGAAAGGCAAACCCTCAGAACCATGTTTCCTCCAGCATTTCCATAGACATAAAAATGCTAGCCTTTCATCATGTTGACAAAGAACTTAGATTTCCATAAAAGATATAACTCTAATGATGAAGTTCCCAAGGACAGGGGCCACATCTTGTATTCATTTGATACAATATGAATATAGTAAGAGCAATTAATACAGTCTAGATTTATGGCAATAAAATAATGAATTTTACTATCTGATGGAACATTTTACCCTTTTAGTGCTGTCTCAGCTGGTGCAAAGCTGATCACTAGCTACCAACTCTTGCTCTTAATTCATTTTTACAAACTTCAAAGTCTCTCTCTTCTCTCCTTTTTTCCAAATGAAAAGCCCTAGAAAGAAACCAACTGGGAGTCAGGGGGTTATGGCTCCTTCACTTTGTATCTCCTATGCCTAAAAAAGACCTGTCAAGTCAGGCACAGTGGCTCACGCCTGTAATCCCAGCACTTTGGGAGGCCAAAGCAGACAGATCACCTGAGGTCGGGAGTTCAAGACCAGCCTGACCAACGTGGAGAAACCCCATCTCTATTAAAAATACAAAATTAGCTGGGCACGGTGGCACATGCCTTTAATCCCAGCTACTCAGGAGGCTGAGGCAGCAGAATTGCTTGAACCTGGGAAGCAGAGGTTGCGATGAGCTGAAATCTCACCATTGCACTCCAGCCTGGGCAACAAGAGTGAAACTCTGTCTCAAAAAAAAAAAAAAAAAAAAAAACTTGTCAAAATGTAAGTGCTCAATAAATATCTGAGGAAAAGGAAGAAAGGAAAGAGTGAAAGAAGGAAGGCAGGGAGGAAAAAAGGGAGAGAGAGAAGAGAGAGAAAGAAAGAAGGAAATAAAAAGGGAGGAAACATAATACCCTCAGTTAAATTTGTAGTTTGCCATTGGCATGCCTTCAAAATGATTAAGCTGAATAGCTTTCTAAAGGCAGAATTTTGTTTCATTTTAGTTGGGCCTTTATTCCAGATGAAGTCCTTCCAGCAATAAAAATTGAAATGATTTCCTAATAATAATGATAATAAGTTTTCTAAGCCAAAGTGTTATAATACTGTTAGCTTATACAATGCAGTTGGCAACTAGGTCACCATGTATAAGCATTATCTATAACATTATCTTTCTTCTGATATATCAGCAGATTGATTTCTCCCGTAAAAAAGATAGAAACTACCAACCAGAGACAATCATGGTCTATTTAACCAGCTAAATAATTAAAGGCCAGATGTTTGCCCACAGCAAGTCAACTGTCTCTTAACTAAGATTTTCCAAGAACCAATGAGGCTTGGCTGCCTGTCCTGGTGATGAGACCAAGGTCGTCTTACGAGCATTTACAGGTGCCTACTGCATGCTGGTGATTTCTGGGAGTCAGGGGGAAGATTAAAGGAAAATCAGGTGCAACCGATAGCTGTAGTAGTTGGCAGTTTATCTAGAGAGAAGATCAGGTAAATAAGTAACTATATTGTAAGAGAAGTATGTACAAAGGCTATGGGATGGCAGAGATAGTGTCAAAATAACTCCTTGGGAGAGTCAGGAAAGACTTGGGAAAGGGTGACATTTATGCTGACTGTAAAAGAAGATATAAAAGTGAACTTAGAGCTGAGAGTCAAGACACAGTGTTTTCTAAGCAGAGAACGGACATGCAGACATATTGCAAGTACATTCTTAGAGAAAAACAAACATCATTAAACCAGTGAGGAGAGGGGGTTATCCTGTATCTCAGCATTGAGCATCTGTCACCTGTGTTCACCCAGGCCAATACTTGTAGGTACAGTTTAATTCAGGGCTTGATGACAACAGCAAACAATTCATTAAGAGTGACTATGGGGCCAGGCGCAGTGGCTCACTCCTATAATCCCAGCACTTTGGGAGGCCAAAGTGGGCAAATCGCTTTCTATCTCAAAAAACAAAACAAAACAAAACAACAACAAAAAGAATGACTATGGCATGAGAACCATGTAGAGTTTACTGCACAGCTCCAGTAGCATGCACACAGTTCCATATCTACTGAGATAGGTTTGGCATTAATTTCCAGTTTCTCATCACCAAGGAACTGGTAAAAGTCTTAGCCACTGGAACTGTTACACCAGATTTCAAATCTTCTTTCACTCTTTATGATCTGCTGATCCACTCTTCTGAGTCTTGTGCTGTTTTCATCCCAATACAATCTGCCCTGTTTTCTTGGACCTGAACCTGTACTTTCAGTGCCTGTTTCAACATATATTCAAGGAACACTTTCATAACAGAGACTTTGCCCATAGTTTTGCCATGAAGAATTCTCCTATTTACTATGTGAATTGTTGGCCCACAAATGGCTTCTTTTGCGGGGGTCCTTCCCACAGACACTGCAGACACTGACCCAATGACGGAGGAATAACGTACACTGACACAGATATTCTACCTGTCAGTCTGGCTAAGGGTCCGGGCCCCTCACAGATACCAAGGAAGGTGCTGTAAAGAGTAGCATCCATAGCCCCGTTCAGCCAGCAAAGCTCACATTTATTCAGTATGGATTAAATTACAAAGGTCTTGAGTAAACATTGTTAGAGGGTAATTGACCAGGTTGCCGATCCCCCAGTAGAGAGCAATTACACACCCATGGTTGATTAAAGGGTGGTCTTAGGACCACATGAGTAAACAAGCTATTTAGATAAACTACTCTATATTCCCATGTATCTACACCCTAAGCTTTTAAGAGAGTTCAGCTGTCTTCAGCCAAACACTTTATGCAAACCTCCAGGCTTTCCAAGAGGGTTTGTGTTTAATTCCTATAATTTCATCTTAAAATTTTTCCCACCAGCCTGACTGAACTCCCACATTCTCTCTTTGGTGACAAACCCTGCAGCTTTCTCTCCCTCTTTCTTATTTAAACATTTACTTTCCAGAGCAGCTGCCTCTTTGTTCTTAGTGATTAGCAGTCTCCTGTGGTGGAACAAGGAGAAAAGCATGGTATACCTTGAGGCTTTTTGGTGAAAGAAATACCTTCTTAAATGGTTTTGAGCTGAAAATGGGTCCCCCTTGTGGTGAAGTTTCCCACTGGGGGAAAAAAAACACATGGCCAGCCGGGCGCTGTGGCTCATGCCTGTAATCCCAACACTTTGGGAGACTGAAGCGGGTGGATCACAAGGTCAGGAGTTCGAGACCAGCCTGGCCAACATGGTGAAACCCCCGTCTCTACTAAAAACACACAAATTAGCCAGGTGCAGTGGCAGGCACCTGTAATCCCAGATACTTGGGAGGCTGAGGCAGGAGAATCGCTTGAACCCAGTAGGCAGAGGTTGTAGTGAGCCAAGATTGTGCCACTGCATCCTAGCCTGGGTGACAGAACGAGACTCCATCTCAAAAAACCAACAAACAAACAAACAAAAAACACAGGGATTCACTCATTCAACAATATTTATGAAGCATCTGCTTATATGCCTGGCATTACCCCAGGTGTTAGGATATGGTGGTAAGCAAAACAGATTAAAAAATCCTTGCCTATCTGAACTATGTGATGCCCCTGTGTAATTTCATAGGAGCTCAAGCTTGCACCTTTAAACCATTCTGAGATGACCATCATGCCGGCTATACAAAGACATGAAGAAATATAAGAGCAGAATCATACAAGAAGCTGTGGAAAACCATGCCTGTTATTTCTGTGCTTCTCCCATCTAACACAAGTGCCTGGTATAATCTATTATTTTATTCAATAAACACTTATTGAGTGCCTACTATTTATCAGGCAGTTATATTTCAGAACAATATTTTTCAAACTTTAACGTACATGTGAATCACTTGGAGATCTTGTTAAAATGCAAATTTTGATTCATTTGATGCAAAAGTGGGGTTGGGGGTGGGGTGCAGGGGCTTAGATTTTGCATTTCTAACATCCTTCCAAGTGATGCCAATGTTGCTAGTTCATGCACCACACTTTGACACAATCACTTACATTCTGGTGGAAGACAGGTAAGTCAACAATTAGAGAATAGTAAGTTGAGGCCGGGTTTGGTGGCTCACGCCCGTAATCCGAACACTTTGGGAGGCCAAGGTGGGCTGATCACTTGAGGTCAGAATGTTTGAGACCCTGTCTCTACAAAAAATACAAAATAAGCTGGGTGCAGTGGAGTGTGCCTGTAGTCCCAGCTACTTGGGAGGCTGAGGCAGGAGAATTGCTTGAGCCCGGGAGGCAGAAGCAGAGGTTGCAGTGAGCTGAGATAGCACCACTGCACTCCAGCCTGGGCAACAGAGTGAGACTACGTCTCAAAAAAAAAAAAAAAAAAGAGAGAGAGAGGCCAGGCACAGTGGTTCACTCCTGTAATCCCAGCACTTTGGGAGGCCAAGGCGGATGGTGGATCATGAGGTCAGGAGATCGAGCCATGCTGGCTAACACAGTGAAACCCTGTCTCTACTAAAAATACAAAAAATTAGCCAGGCGTGATGGCACTTGCCTGTAATCCCAGCTACTCAGGAGGCTGAGGCAGGAGAATCGCTTGAACCCATGAGGCAAAGGTTGCAGTGAGCTGAGATTGCACCACTGCCCTCCAGCCTGGGGGACAGAGGGAGACTCCATCTCAAAAAAAAAAAAGAAAAAAAAAAAGAAAGAGAGAGAGAGAATGGTAAATTGATATATAGAAAACACAGGGTAGCGGGAGAACAGAAGAGGACCCAGAGTAAGAACTAAAGATGGGGACAATAGGATGAAACTGGTCTCCTGAAATATAACTCTGAGTCCAGAATGAAGGGTAAAGAGGGAGAGACTGAAGACATAAGCTAATACTCACACCAGGATAACATTTATTGAGTATTTACATCACGCTAAGCATTGTGCAAAGTGCTTTATAGCCTGAAACTCATTGAATCCTCTCAATAGACCTGTGAGATAGGTAGATATGGTAGACAGAATAATGTCCCCCAAAGATGCTCATGTCCTAATCCCTGGAAACTGTCAATATGCAAAGGAGAATTAAGGTTGTGTAGGAAATGAAGTTTACTTATCATCTGATTTTAAGCTAGGGAGAGTATCCCGGATTACCCAGATAGGCCCAGTGAAACCATAAGGCTCCTTACAGTGAAAGAGGGAAGCCGAAGAAGAGTCTGTGTTCGAGTGATGCCATGTGAGAAAGTTTCAACCAAGTCACTGCTAGCTTTAAGGACAGAAAGGGGCCATGAACCAAGGAATACGGGCAGCCTCTAGAAATGGAAAAGCAAGCAAAAGGCACTTTCCCCTAGAGCCTCCAGAAGGAATGCAGCCCTACCAACACCTTAATTGTAGCCCAGTGAGACCTATTTTAGGCTTCTGATCTCTGGAACCATGAGATAATAAATTTGTGGGTTTTTTAATTTTTAATTTTTATAGGTACGTAGTGGGTATGTGTATTTATGGGATACATGAGACCAATACAGGCATACAATGTGTAATCATCACATCAGGGTAAATGGGGTATCCATCACCTCAAGCATTTATCATTTCTTTGTGTTACAAACATACCAATTACACTCTTTTAGTTTTGTTTTTTGTTTGTTTGTTTTTGAGACAGAGTCTTGCTCTGTTGCCCAGGCTGGAGTGCAATGGTGCGAACTTGGTTCACTGCAAGCTCCGCCTCCCGGATTCAAGCAATTCTCTTGCCTCAGCCTCCTGAGTAGCTGGGATGACAGGTGTGCACCACCATGCCCGGCTAATTTTTGTATTTTTAGTAGAGATGGGGTCTCACCATGTTGGCCAAGCTGGTCTCAAACTCCTGACCTCAGGTGATCCGCCTGCCTTAGACTCCCAAAGTGCTGGGATTACAGGTGTGAGCCACCGTGCCCAGCTCTTTTAGTTATTTTTAAATGTACAATAAATTATTGTTGCCTGTAGTCACCCTTTTGTGCTCTCAAATACTAGATGTTATTCATTGAATTTGTATTGTTTAAAGCCACCAAAGTTGGGGTAATTTCTTATAAGTCATTGGAAACTAATACAGTATTCTTTAAAGATAAGGAAATGGATGCACAAAAGTTCATTAACTTACTAGTAAGTAGCTAGTTTGGGGTCTGAACTCTGGACTCATGTTAACTACACCTTAGTAGATTCTGGATCTAAGAAATAGGACTTGACAGGATTTGCCAACTATCTAATATGCAAGGATTCAGGAGATGAAGAAATCTAGGACACCACCAAGGTTTCTAGTTTAAACCACTGTTGGGGAAATGACACCACTCATTAATGAAAATAAAAGAAATGAATGAGCAATTAGTAATTATGGGAGATGCTTAAAACATATTTGTATTTGAATTGCACACTCAAATCCAGATTCTGCTGGTAGTCAAGCTAAACTATGGTAATTCTCCCAAGACATAATATCCTCAATCTGATCTTCTCTCTGGCTCCTCATTCAAGTTCAGTAGATGCAGAGTTGGGATGAGGAGATGCAAAAAACACATGTGAGAGATATTGTCAAGCAGGGTCAGCCTTTATCTTTCAAAAGAGGACATCTCTGTGGTGTGAGAATTATTATTCAACTGGCACTTCTCTTCAATGTTATGAACTTACCTCAAGATCAACTTAGAAAATAGCTGCCTATCAAACGTTCCTAATTCCCTCTGCTTCAACCCACAATACAATACAAAAATTTGAGGAACCTCCTTTGAGAGATATTTTTTAACTTGAAATTCAGAGGAAAATGTCCTACTGGCTAATTTAGCTAAAACTCCCTGCCTGAGAAAGGCTCTGTTGTGTAAGCAGGAACTCATAGGCTTTGAAGTTTCAGTGACTTGGGTTTCAATGTTGGTTCTGCTGCTTACTATCTGTGTGATCTTGGACAAGTTACCTAACCTCTCTGAGCCTTCTTTCCTCGTTATTGTGAGGATCAAATGAGACACATATGTAAAATGCCTGGTACATGAAAGGCACTTAATCAACATTTCCTTTAACTTTTATATCAGAAAAATATATGGTAAAACAGAAAGGAAAAAAATCTTAATGTATCATTACCTATTATGGGAAGTCACTTTTACACAGTACATCTTTATCACCTCTAAAATGTCCCTCAGTCTTGGCAGCTACTTACCAAGTAAAATGGAGATCTCTGACATCTACCATATTAACTCAGCTGATTTATTACCCAGGTTCAAATTCCGAGCTTCCACGCTCTGCGGGGCCTGCTGGAATGACAACGTCACTTATACACGAAGACCTGGGATCAAATTTCCCCTGCTCTTCTAGGGTCACTCAACCCAGTCAGCTCATCACGTGTAACCCATGTAAAAGCAGGCCCCTATGAAGTCCCGTCTCAAACCACAGTTGCACCAAAGAAATAAAGAACACCAGGAACACAAAATAGCAGAATCAAATATTTTCCTCTTTTCTAGATTATCTCCCCTCCACAACTACTCACAGCTATGCTCTTCTCTCAGAAAGCCACACTTTACTCTCTTACTTTATTCAGGTCTCTGCTTAAGTGTCACCTGTTCAAAGACACCTCCCTGATATCTCTGTCTAAGCATCTTTTGTTTCTGTCCCTTTATCCTGTTTAATGTTTCTTCATAGAACTTGTTACTATCTAAAACTATATCATAGATTTATGTTTGAGTATTGTCTACTTCTTCCACTCTCATATAAGCTCTAGGAAGACAAGATCTTTTTCTGTTTGGTTATGATTGTTATCATCATGATTCACTGCTGTATACCCAGCACTTAAAACTGATCTAGGCACATAACAGATGCCCAATAAATTTTTGTTAGCTGAATATCAAAAGATCAGTGTTCTTATATTATGGATATGTAACTCAAGTAAAGGAACAAAGAACAAAAATGCTCCAGAAAGGACTGTGTTCTTTTAACTTGACCAGTGGAGCCAATATAGATTGACCTTATAAGGGTCTATTTGGGAACACGAGAAACACCCTTTCCAAATAAACTGCTTTGTTCTTTTCCAAAAGGCATACAACACAGATTATTGCTCAGAACAGTGAGTTCATACCAAGAGCAGAGGGAGTAGAAAGCAAACAATAGTTTATGTGAAGGTGAGAAGTAAGTGGCTGGAATGAAGGTTAGTACAAAAGCTTATGGTCACGTGAGGAAAGTAATCTCAAGTTCTGGGGTGGCTTCACTTAAGAGGGACATAGTTTTTCAGAGAACAAGGGAAGAAGGCCTATGAAGCTCAGGGCAAGATGTACACACAGAACTAATTTCTCTCTTTTCTGCACACTCTGGGCACACACAAGTTAGGTAATTATTAGTTTATCTGATTTAAGTTGCCTCACTCAGAAATATTTCCCAAGAGTGAAATGTGCTTTGTTTTTCTCTGTATCACCAGCTTCTACTTCAGTGTCTAGTAGGCTCAGAAAACAAATGAAGGCCTCAGAATCAAAAGTTTTTTCTATGATCTTCTCCTGCCCTCCTGTCACCCAGACCCATTCTGCCCGAACGTGGGCCATAGAAATTATATTTTTTATTTTATTATTATTATACTTTAAGTTTTAGGGTACATGTGCACAACATGCAGGTTTGTTACATATGTATACATGTGCCATGTTGGTGTGCTGCACCCATTAACTCGTCATTTAGCATTAGGTATATCTCCTAATGCTATCCCTCACCCCTCCCCCCACCCCACAACAGGCCCTAGTGTGTGATGTTCCCCTTCCTGTGTCCATGTGTTCTCATTGTTCAATTCCCACCTATGAGTGAAAACATGTAATGTTTGGTTTTTTGTCCTTGCAATAGTTTGCTGAGAATGATGGTTTCCAGCTTCATCCATGTCCCTACAAAGGACATGAACTCATCATTTTTTATGGCTGCATAGTATTCCATGGTGTATATGTGCCACATTTTCTTAATCCAGTCTATCGTTGTTGGACATTTGGGTTGGTTCCAAGTCTTTGCTATTGTGAATAGTGCCATAATAAACATACATGTGCATGTGTCTTTATAGCAGCATGATTTATAATCCTTTGGGTATATACCCAGTAATGGGATGGCTGGGTCAAATGGTATTTCTAGTTCTAGATCCCTGAGGAAACGCCACACTGACTTCCACAATGGTTGAACTAGTTTACAGTCCCACCAACAGTGTAAAAGTGTTCCTATTTCTCCACATCCTCTCCAGCACCTGTTGTTTCCTGACTTTTTAATGATGGCCATTCTAACTGGTGTGAGATGGTATCTCATTGTGGTTTTGATTTGCATTTCTGTAATGGCCAGTGATGATGAGCATTTTTTCATGTGTTTTTTGGCTGCATAAATATCTTCTTTTGAGAAGTGTCTGTTCATATCCTTTGCCCACTTTTTGATGGAGTTGTTTGTTTTTTTCTTGTAAATTTGTTTGAGTTCATTGTAGATTCTGGATATTAGCCCTTTGCCAGATGAGTAGGTTGCAAAAATTTTCTCCCAATCTGTAGGTTGCCTGTTCACTCTGATGGTAGTTTCTTTTGCTGTGCAGAAGCTCTTTAGTTTAATTAGATCTCATTGGTCAATTTTGGCTTTTGTTGCCATTGCTTTTGATGTTTTAGACATGAAGTCCTTGCCCACGCCTATGTCCTGAATGGTATTGCCTAGGTTTTCTTCTAGGGTTTTTATGGTTTTAGGTCTAACATGTAAGTCTTTAATCCATCTTGAATTAATTTTTGTATAAGGTGTAAGGAAGGGATCCAGTTTCAACTTTCTACATATGGCTAGCCAGTTTTCCCAGCACCATTTATTAAATAGGGAATCCTTTCCCCATTTCTTGTTTTTGTCAGGTTTGTCAAAGATCAGATAGTTGTAGATATGTGGCATTATTTCTGAGGGCTCTGTTCTGTTCCATTGGTCTATATCTCTGTTTTGGTACCAGTACCATGCTGTTTTGGTACCAGTACCATGCTGTTTTGGTTACTGTAGCCTTGTAGTATAGTTTGAAGTCAGGTAGTGTGATGCCTCCAGCTTTGTTCTTTTGGCTTAGGACTGACTTGGCAATGCGGCTCTTTTTTGGTTCCATATGAACTTTAAAGTGGGCCATAGAAATTATAATCCCTCTTCCCCAAGGCGGTTCATAGAAACCAGGACTCCTTTTCCCCAATGCCAGCCATAAAACCTAAAAATATTACTCTAATTTTCTCTCTGTTTTTCTGTGTAAAAACTGGCCACATAGCTAGGTATGATGGCACGTGCCTGTAGTCCCAGCTACTCGGGAGGCTGAGGCAGGGGAATCGTTTGAACCCGGGAGGTGGAGGTTGCAGTGAGCCAAGATCACACCACTGCACCCCAGCCTGGTGACAGAGCAAGGCTCCGCCTGAAAAAACAAACAAACAAACAAACAAAAAAAAAAAAACTGTCCATAGAGAAATTATCTGACTTGCCTTGTTTGACTACAGGTCATGTAACTGCCCAATGTGTTCACCTTGCCTGCTGCCTAGACAGAGCTGATTTATCAAGATTGGAATTACAGTGGAGAAAGAGTAATTCACACAGAGCCAGCTGTGCAGGAGACTGGAGTTTTATGATTATTCAAATAGGTCTCCCTGAGCATTCAGTGGATCAGAGTTTTTAAAGATAATTTGGTCGTCAGGGGGTTGCAAAGTGGCGAGTGCTGATTGGTCAGGTTGGAGATGGAATCCTAGAGGGTCGAAGTGAGTTTTTCTTGCTGTTTTCTGTTCCTGGGTGGGATGGCAGAACTGGTTGAGCCAGGTCTGAGTGGTGTCAGCTGATCCATCCAGTGCAGGGTCTGCAAAATATCTCCAGCATTGATCTTAGGTTTCACAATAGTGATGTTATTCCCAGGAGCAATTTGGGGAGGTTCAGACTCTTGGAGCCAGGCTGCATGACCGCTAAGTCAAACCATGAACTGAATTCCTTCCCAAAGTCAGTTCGGCCTATCTCCAGGAGTGAACGACGACAGCTTAAAGGTTAGAAGCAAGACGGAGTCGGTTAGGTCTGATTTCTTTCTGTTGTAGAAAGTAAAAAGTTTCCTCTTCAAAGTTCCCCTTCTTGTTAAAGAATAAATCATTAAGTGTTAGAAAGGGCAGTTTCTTGTAAAGACTAACTTTCTTCAAGCCTCCTTGCTTTGTGCTAATAACTCTTTGTTAAGCCCTATCCTATGTAACTGTTGGACATGCGCACAAGCATGTTCCAGCTCACAGTCTATGCCCCTTCCTTATTTGGAAACGTTATTGCTTCCTTAAACCTTTTGTAAGCAACTTCTTTGTTCTTCCTTGCACTTACCTATTTAGGAAAGTTTTAGGCTATTAGCAAATCGGGTATCAGTTTAAGATTGTGAGGTTCAGCTCCAGCCAATGGATGCTGGACACAGCAGTAAGGACGACCCAAATGTACAAGGGATAAATATGTCTGCTTTTCCTTTGTTCAGGTGTGTTCTCACTATTGTTCCATCTGCAGTTGAGCACCCTTTCTGCAGAAATTAAAGATTGCCTTGCTGGGAGATCTTTTGTCTCCGTGCTGACTTTTCTTTGCCACACCAATTATTTCTAACAATTTTGGTATTTCTAACAACTGTCATAATTTCCTCAGTTATAATTTTGCATAGGTGGTTTTAGTCATAAGACCCCCATTACAGAGAGGGGCCAGCCCCATAGCCAGAAGAAAGGACTGAATGCTCAGAGAGGCCAAGAAGAATCTAGGCAGACCTTGTTGGGTTTCCCACTCAGTCCATTAGCAGGAGATCTTACCCTTTTTCTCCAACCATAGTTCTACACAGCTGTCCATACTTTTCTGAACCTAAGCATAAAAATGGGCAATTTCCCTGTTATCTTTGGGTCTTCATTCTGTAGGCTCTTGTGTATAACGTTAAATAAATTTGTATGACCTTTCTCTGATTATCTGCCGTATTGTGAGTTGATTTTTCAATGAACTGTCAGAGGGCCAAGCTCTTGATCCCAACAGTATATTTCAGATTTCAATAAATACGTGTTAAATACATGATAGAAAACAATGTTATTTGTCAATAATTAAAATACCAAGATATAAAATTGCCATTTCTTTAAACTTTTGGCTCACACATACCTTTTATCAGAGATATAGCAGGATGGTTTTAAAAAAAGAAAGAAAGAAAAGAAAGAAATATCAGCTTTATATTCAGGAAATTCTGGCTTTTAATACTCTATATTAAAATCAAGATTCTGTTATTTAAGCCACCCTGTTTGTTTGTTCCTTTGTTAGCGAAGCCCCAGGAAACTAATATAAAGGGCAAAATAGAGGAAGAGGGAGGGAGAGAAGAAAGACAGCAACGTCAGCCTAGTAAATTGAGTCTCTCTGGAAGAAAAAAGAAAAAAGACAAACATTCACCTAAGGCTAATTTGTTATGGGTTTTTTGTTTTTTGCTTTTGCTGTGGTGGGTTTTTTGTTGTTTTTTTTTGTTTTTTTGTTTTTTTTGAGACAGAGTTTTGCTCTTGTTGCCCAGGCTGGAGTGCAAAAGCGCAATCTCGGCTCACTGCAACCTCCACCTCCCAGGTTCAAGCAATTCTCCTGTCTCAGCCTCCTTAGTAGCTGGGATTACAGGTGCCCACCACTACACCCAGATAATTTTTGGTATTTGTAGTACAGACGGGGTTTCATCATGTTGGCCAGGCTGGTCTCGAACCCCTGACCTCAGGTGATCCACCTGCCTCGGTCTCCCAAAGTGCTGGGATTACTGGCGTGAGCCACCGCACCAGGCCAATTTGTTATGTTAACATAGCCAATATAGCTTCAAGTTTCCTAAAAAATAGTTAATACGTGTTCCTGATGTTTAAGTGTTTCTTTCCTGAGGAGGTAATGGATGAGAAACCTTTCCCTACAGTAGTGTTTAAGGGGGTCAACATGGGTCTTCAGCAACATCACTTGTAGTACTTGCTTGAAATTCCCGTTTCTGCTTCCACTGAACCTTCCAAATCTGGAGATTCAGAGTCCAGGAGCATGAATTTCTTACCAGCTCCCCAGGGGATTCTTTAAGAAAACCTCTAGCTAGCGGCCTTCTGCTCCCTCTGTTGTCCAAGTTATACGTTTGTAAATTTCACTGGTTGGTTTTATGAGAAATATGTTCCTCCACATTCTACATTTTCCTTTGTGCTAAGAAAGGATCTAGAAACATCTGAAATTCTAACATTGTAATTGAAGCTGTGGATCAAACTGTAGAAATTGTAAATTCATCTGGTTGTTTATTACATCTTAGTTCATTTTGTGTTGCTTAGAATACCTGAAACTGTATAATTTATAAAGAAAAGGAATTTATTTTCTACAGATCAGGAGGCTAAGTCCAAGGTCAAGAGGTTGCATCTAGTGACAGCCTTCTTGCTGGGGACTTCTTTACAGAGTCCTGAGGCAGTACGGGATATCACATGGCAAAGGGGCTGAGCATGCTAACATGGCAGCTCAGGTCTCTCTTTCTCTTCTTATAAAGCCACCAGTTCCCCTCCCATGATAACATAATAATCCATTAACCCATTAGTCCATGGATGGATTATTCCATTCTTGAGAGAGAGCCCTCATGCAATCATGTCTTTTTTTGTTTTCTTTGAGACAGGGTTTCACTCTTGTTGCCCAGGCTGGAGTGCAATGGTGCAATCTCAGCTCAGTGCGATCTCGGCTCACTGCAACCTCCACCTCCCAGGTTCAAACGATTCTCCTGCCTCAGCCTCCCCAGTAGCTGAGATTACAGGCATGAGCCATCTTGCCCAGCTAATTTTGTATTTTTAGTAGAGAGGGGGTTTCACCCTGTTGGTCGGGCTGGTCTTGAACTCCTGACCTCAGGTGATCCTCCCACCTCAGCCCCCCAAGATGCTGGGATTACTTGTGAGCCACCACGCCCAGAATTCAATCATGTCTTAAAGACCCCACCTCTCAATACTATCACACTGGGGATTAAATTTCAATGTGAGTTTTAAAGGGTATATTTAAACCATACCACTGGTTGGTTGTAGGTTGTTTTAATGAGGGACAGTCTCAAAATGGGAGGAAGATTAGAATATATATATAATAATACGAAGAAAAGGCTTATCTATGTATTAACTGGGGAAAGTTTGGCACTTTGGTAGGAGAAAAAAAATTTATTTTTATTTTTATTTTTTTAATTTTTTTTTTTTGAGACGGAGTCTCACTCTGTCACCCAGGCTGGAGTGCAGTGGAGCGATCTCGGCTCACTGCAAGCTCCGCCTCCCGGGTTCACGCCATGCTCCTGCCTCAGCCTCTCCAAGTAGCTGGGACTACAGGCGCCCACCACCATGCCCAGCTATTTTTTTTTTTTTTGTATTTTTAGTAGAGACGGGGTTTCACCATGGTCTCGATCTCCTGACCTCATGATCCGCCCGCCTCGGCCTCCCAAAGTGCTGGGATTACAAGCGTGAGCCACCACGCCTGGCTGGAGAAAAAAATTTATAAAAATTGTCACTATATCCAGATAAATGCCCCTGTCTACAATGAAGATTTAATTATTGTAAATTTTTATGCAGCATCTAAATCCATAAGTCAACAACTTCTAAAAATGTAATGAGAAATAGGTAAAAATATAATTACAGTAAGAGACTGTAGCTTATATTTGAAAATTAATAAAAATAAAAAACAAAGTGTCCTACGGCCAAAAAAACCTTAAAACTCTCTCTGAATTTGTTTCAGAAAAAATTCAAATCAAGTAAAGTAAATAGATCCTTTTGTAGTTCATAAGAGTGATTACTGGGTTTTCACGCTCATGTGTGAGATGTGCCTTTCTTTTTTTGTTGTTTTTGTTTGTTTATTTGTTTGTTTTTTGAGACAGAGTCTCACTCCATCACCCAGGCTGGAGTGCAGTGGCGTGATCTCGGCTCACTGCATCCTCTGCCTCGCGAATTCAAGCATTTCTCTGCCTCAGCCTCCCGAGTAGCTGGGATTACAGGCACCCACCACCATGCCTGGCTAATTTTTTGTATTTTTAGTAGAGATGGGGTTTCACCACCTTGGTCAGGCTGGTCTTGAACTCTTGACCTCGTGATCCACCCACCCCGGCCTCCCGAAGTGCTGGGATTACAGGTGTGAGCCACCGTGCCTGGCAGCCTTTTTTAAACTTTTTTACCACATCCGCACATTACCCATCTGACATGGAAAAAGAGAAGACTTATAATTTAGAAAATAACAATAAAATCACAATGCATCAGAAACTATGGGAAACCTCAAAAATCATGAGAAAAAATTCATAACTTTAAACATTTTTAATATTAACCAATAAAGAGTTGAGGACCAAACTGATTTTTTTATCTTGCCCAAATTCCTATCTAAAGAGTCTGGGGAGTCATGCCCTAGAAACCATAAGTTCTCATCAGATGGGTTTTATTTAACCTTATATATCGTGATTTTCCAAACTGACTCTGGCATAACATTATGAGACAAGGAAGAAAATCAAAATATTTTACCCCAAAACATGTTTATTTGCCATATCTTGAAATGGCCCTGCAAAGCTGTCCTTTGTGGGGAAAAATTCGTATCTGTAAAGAATCTCTGTTAACATAACTAGATCTTTTTCTTCCAGGCCCTCCCAACCCTAGAGATTAACTAAAAGTCTATCACCTTTTAAAGATCTGAATATGAAATATTTGCCATCTATTATCTCTAAGGGCAGCCACAATAAGACTTCAAAGGAACCTTGGCCTCCACAGTCTTTTATCTTAACCCAAATATTTCCTTTCTGTCAGTCTCAGATCTTTAGACAAACTCAGCCAATTGTCAACCAGAAAATGTTTAAATTTACCTATAGCCTGGAATCCCACAACCCTGACTTTGAGTTGTATCATCTTTCTGGATCAAACCAATGTATTTCTAAAATGTATTTGATTAATGTCTCATGCCCACCTAAAATGAACAAAACCAAGCTGCACTCCGACCTTCTGAGGGCTGAGGGGCTGTGTCACAGGTCATGATCACTCATATTTGGCTCAGAATAAATCTCTTCAAATATTTTACAGAGTTTGACTCTTTTCGTTGATAAAGTTAAGCTTTTAAATCAAACCATTTTAGAAGAAGAAAGCTAAAGTAAACGAAAAGAAACATGAAAGATGAAAGAAAAAAACCATGAATTACAGAAAAAAAAACAGAGAGACAGGACTAATAAATTCATCTAAGAACTGAATCTTGGAAAAACAGTGAAATAGGTAGCTTAACTGGCTAATATAATTTTTAAAAGGCAATACAAAAATGAACACAGTTAGAAGTGAGAAAAATATACATATACATAAAGGGAATTTTAAAAGATTATAAAAACTGGATGAAATAGATTATTTTAATATAAATTACAAGTTTATATTAAATGTAAGTTAATTTACCAAAAATGACAGCAAAAGAGATGGAGAAAACCAAGAAGACAAAATACTACAAAGAAACTGAGAAAGTGATCAAATGGTTTCCCTTTAAAAAAAACACTAAATTCAGACAATTTCACAGAGGGTTTCAATCAACTTCGGTCAAATCTACAAGGAACAAAGCTTGCCAGTGTTATTAAAATAGTTCCAAAGCATAAGGGAAAAAGGCTATTCAATCAGTATTTACAAAACCAGTATAACTTTGACACCAAAATCTGAAAATAATAACACAGAAAACTATAAACCAATATTTTATGAACACTATTTAAAAATCCAAAATCAAATAATGGAAAAAGAAAACAGCTATTAAAAAAATGCAACATGATCAAGGATTCAATGAAGAAATTTAAAAATTCAACATATTAAAAGATCAAAGGAATGTCAACCTAAAGGAAAAAACTGAGGCCAACTTAACATAAGTAGAGATTTTATTTGGACCGAGTTTGAAGATTGCAACTTGTGAACATAGATTTAAGTTGCCCTGAATATATGCTCTGATTAGCTGCAGTTACAAGTAGGTTTCTAAAGAAAAAGAAGAGGCAGTTCCTAAGTTGCCTACCAAGAATTTTATATTAAAATCACATAAGCTACTGATTGGCTATACATTGTTCTTCGTATCAAAAATTCCAGGAACATGAAAGTAACGGGTGAGGTAGGTAGTCAGGAACAAAATGCCTTCCTTTTTTTTCCCCCCTTTTTAAAAGGCAAGGTCTTGCTATGTTGCCCAGGCTGGTCTCCAACTCCTGGGCTCAAGTGATCCTTTTCTGCCTCAGTCTCCAGAGTAGCTGAGACTATAGGCATACACCACCATGCTTGGCTAATTAAAAAAAAAAAATTTAGAAACAGGGTCTTGCTATGTTGCCCAGGCTGGCCTCCAAATCTTGGGCTCAATCAATTCTCCTGGCTTGACCTACCAAAGCGCCAGTATTATGGGCATGAGCTGATGTGCCCACCATCCTCTGTACTCTTTATTTATCATCATACAAAATTAATACTTGAATACACACACAACTTCAAATCTCCTCCATCCCCCTCCCAGTTTTCAGCTCCCTTTCTTAGCTAATTTTTCCCAAAGAGTTGTTGGTGGTTACTACTTTTAATCTTCAGTTCCCACTCCTTTTTCAATCAGTTGTGATTGTACTTCCAGCTCCACCACTCCACAGGCACTGCTCCCATCAGACTCAACATGACCTCATCTTGCCAAATCCAGTGGTCACTTCTCTGTCTTTGTCTTTCTTCAGCAAACACTCAGGGCTTTCAAAAAAGCTGACCACTTCCTCATTGAAATACTCTCTCCACCAAGCTTCTGCAACACTACACTCTCCTGTTTCCCTTCTAAGTTCTGCCTTCACATTTTCAGGCCCCTCCTCCTCTGTTTCAGCTCTAAATACCAGAGGACCAGAGGGCTGTGTTCCTGTTCCTTTTCTTTGTAATTTTTTAGTCATGTTACCAAACCAAACCAGGGTCTGCTCACTCAGTGCAGTAAAGCCAAACATCTACACCAAGGTTTTGCAGCAGGGGGGAAAAGAAGGCATTTATTTGCAGGGCACCAAGCAAGGAGAATCAGGCAGCTCACACTGTAAGACCCAACCTTCCCAATAGCTTACAAGCAAGACTTTTTAAAAGCAGGGATAAATTTCAGCGAAGCAGAAGTTACAGGCAGAATTTTAAGGCATATGTGGAGGTTATATATTGATTTGGCCTAAAAAGACAGTATATATTGAAGCAGGAACTTACCGGTCATTGGTGGATTCAAGGATTTTCTGATTCTCAATTGGTTAAGGAAGGGAAACTTTGTCTAAAAACTTGGGATCAGCAGAAAGGAATGTTAGGTCTGGCCCCTGGGTATGACGTCCTTCAGGCTCCTAAGGAAGAAATTTAGAAAAAAGAACGGCAGTCAGAGTTCAGTTCACAGTCACCCCTTATATGAGGCCTACATGGCAGTGGATCCATTTGGTGGGGGTCTGTGTTTCTGAAAAGTAACTCAGGGACATACATTAAGATGTTGTCCTGGCCGGGCGCGGTGGCTCACGCTTGTAATCCCAGCACTTTGGGAGGCCGAGGCGGGCGGATCACGAGGTCAGGAAATCGAGACCACGGTGAAACCCCGTCTCTACTAAAAATACAAAAAATTAGCCGGGCGTGGTGGCGGGCGCCTGTAGTCCCAGCTACTCGGAGAGGCTGAGGCAGGAGAATGGCGTGAACTCGGGAGGCGGAGCTTGCAGTGAGCCGAGATCGCGCCACTGCACTCCAGCCTGGGCGACAGAGAGAGACTCCGTCTCAAAAAAAAAAAAAAAAAAAAAAAGATGTTGTCTTTAGTTTCTATAGGGAACCAAACATCTCAGGACTCTAACTACCTTGGCTATTGCTTTCAGCTACTATTATCTTCTTGCTTATCAAATTGCTTATTTACTTCTCAGGGCTAGTGAGGCGGCTAGTTCACTGCGTAGAATTTCCCTGGAAGTAACTCAGTATTTTCCTCTATTTCCATGCTTGGCGAGGGGGGTGGGGAAGCCCTAAGAGGGATCCCTGCTCCATCTCTGTCATGTGACCTTAGACAAGCAACTTCATCTTTTTGAGCCTTAATTTCCTCATCTATAAAATGAGAGTTAATAATAGTACCTATCTCATATAATTCTGTCTAAGTCAAAATAAACACATAGAGATGAATCCCTAAGTTTAAGATTTTATTTGGGAAGAAAGAATTGCAGTTTGGGCCATACATACAGACCTGGTGGTCTTCGGGTATGTCCGAATAGCAAAGAACGGCTTAGCAGTTTTGAAACAGGAAAAGTTCCCTTATTCCCCTCGCAGGGCGTGTGACGGGGGTGTGGCGCGCTTCTTCAGCGCCCCGCTGCTCACACCTCTCGGGGGAGCATACAGTCAGGTTGTGAGGCTCCGACCCCATGACTAGGGGGTAATGTTTACAGCTGAAGTCCCAGTGGGCGTGTGTTACAGGGTGCTCTTTAAGTTTAGCCTTCTGTAGGCGGCTTGTGCTAGTCAGCTCAATTAGACACCCTGCCTTATCGCAGGGACAAAGGGCTTTCTGTATCATGGGGTTTCTTGCCCCGGTGTACTAGAAGAATCAGATCACACGTAGGCTTGGAGAATGAGTGCAAAGTTTATTGAGTGGAAGTAGCTCTCAGCAGATTGGGGAGCCAGAAGGGAGATGGAGTGGAAGGCTGTTTTCCCCCGGAGCTAGGCCGCTCAGCAGCCGGGCTCTCTTAGACCGCCCTGGCCAAAGTCCGTATCTTTCCGCCGGTTGATGGCCTGCCGGCCTGCTGGCCTACAGGCGTCTGTCAGTATGTTCTTAGGCCAGTGCTTTCCTCTCAACGTCTAGCTGCTTGTGTCTTCTTCCACTGGTGTGTTCCTCTCAATGTGCAGCCGCTTGTGTGCCTGCCCACTAGGGTCCCAGGGTTTTGATAGGCACGGGATGGGGGGATGGTGGCATGGTGGGCCAGGGTGGTCTTGGGAAATGTAACATTTGGTCATGAAAACAAATGCCTGTCCTCACCTAGGTCCGTGGGCACAGGCCCGGGGGTGGAGCCCTGGCCAGGGACCTGCCCTTCTCCGCCTGGCACTTCCCTGCCCTACTTCCATATCAGTTTTATAAAAAAGGAGAAATGTTATGTATTATTCTTTGAGAAAGTTCATTGGCATGAGTAAGAATTTAGGGAGTTAGAGAGCTTCAACTGGTGAATGGTGGCTGTGGGCACAATTAGTGCTAGCTGTTGCAGCAAGTTATCTCAGAAGATAGAGATAAAACTGGTTTCAGGTTACAATAAGCAGTTCTGGCTGTTTGGGCTTGCAGAGAATTACATTCTTTCAGCAATGTTGTGCCCTGCGTGCTTGTTCCCCCTGGCTTCTCAACTCTGTTTTAGTTGTGTGTGACAAGAATGACCCAATTCTTATGATCAACTTTCATGATTCTTATAAGAATTAAATGAATTAACATCTTTAAAGCATTTGAAACAGAACCAGCCAGGTAATGAGTCAGTGCTTCTCAAACTTTGAGGCATATTAGAATCACTTGTGGCTTTAAAGAATCTTGATATCCAGCCCAGGTCCCATAGTAATTAAATTAAAATCTCCAAAAAATTCTGTAATAACTAATTAGGCACAGGGTTTTATTGTTGTTATTTTGTTTTGAGACAGGGTCTTGCCCTGTCAGCCAGACTGGAGTGCAGTGGCATTGTCAGAGGCCTTTGAACCAGAGCAACTCCATCTTGAATAGGGGCTGAGTAAAATAAGGCTGAGACCTACTGGGCTGCATTCCCAGGAGATTAGGCATTCTACGTCACAGGATGAGATAAAAGGTTGGCACAAGGTACAGGCCACAAAGACCTGTACATTAATTATATGCACTAATTATAATGCATTATCATGCTAAAAGACATGCTCAGCAGTGCCATGACAGTCTATAAATGCCACAGCAATTTCAAGAAGTTACCCTGTATGGTCTAAAAAGGGGAGGAATTCTCAGTTCTAGGAATTGCCCACCCCTTTTCTGGAAAACTCATGAATAATTCGCCCCTCGTTTAGCATATAATCAATAAATAACCATAAAAATCAGCAACCAGCAGCCCTTGGGGCTGCTCTGCCTATGGAGTAGCCATTCTTTTGCTTCTTTACTTTCTCAATAAACTTGTTTTCACTTTATGGCTATGCCTCAAATTCTTGCATGAGATCCAAGAACAGCACAATCATGGCTCACTGCAGCCATCTTGGGTTCAAGCCATCCTCCCACCTCAGCCTCCTGAGTAGCTGGGACTATAAGGGAAAGTCACCACATCCAGCTAACTTTGTTTATTTTTTGTAGAGACGGGGCTTCCACCATGTTGCCCAGGCTGGTCTCGAACTTCTAGGCTGAGGCTATCCTCACACCTCAGCCTCCCTAAGTGCTGACATTACAGGCATGAGCCACTGCACCCAGCCTATTTTTTTAATTCTCAGGTAACTTCAATGTGAGGCTAAGGTTGAGAACCAGGATAGTAAGAGCTTTAAAAGTATGTCTTAAATGAGTAAGATAAAACTGTGTCTCTCTGAAGCTTCATCATCTGTGTCTGACACTTTTTCTGCCATTCACCCAATTTCTGAAGCCCAATGCCTAGGAGTTTTCCTTGATTCCCCCATTAGTCTTAAATAATGAGGACCAGAAAAATTAAGTATAGAGTTTATATGAGTCCAAAGCTTGAGGATGGCCACATGGGAGCATAGATTCAAGTTGCCATAAATATACCCCCTGATTAGTAGCAGTTACAAGTTGAGGTTTTAAGGAGTAAAAACAGAGGCAGTTCCCAAGTTGTTTACCAAGAATTTACATTAAAATAAACATAAGCTAATGATTGGCTATATATTGTTCTTTGTATCACAAAAACAGGAAGAAAATTGATGTAGCAGCTAGTCAGGAACAAAATGCCTTTAAACAATTGTCCCAGACATAGTGGAGAAGGTGACTGAAGTCCCATACTCATGTTGCTCTGAGCCTGATAAATTCTGCATATCTCACATAGCTTGGACTGCTCTGAGCTATTTTCCTTTTCTCACCCTTCTCCCTTACATCTCATATCCAATACTAGTATGTATTTTTTTCATCCATTCACTTATTTTGACCTCCCCAAATCCACCCTGATCCAAGCTACAATCGTCTGTTTCCTGGGCCACTACAGTAGCCTCCTGGCTGTTGTCATTCCTTTTTGCTTCTGCATAATTCGTTCTTCACAAGCAGCCACAGAATTTTTAATGCATATCACTCCCCTGATTAAAACATCCCATTTGGCTTCCCATTGCGCTTTGAATAAATCCAAACTCCTCACCATGGCTCAATAAGATCCTGGATGATTCAACACCTTCCCACCTCTCTGACCTTGTCTGCTCCTGCCCTTTCCCATTTTTACAATTCTTCAGTCACTCTGGCCTTTTTTTCTTTCCTCTGAGACCACAACTTCACTCTCTGCCTCAGGGTTTTTACACTTCCTGGGATGCTCTGATGGCTCCCTCCTTTCCTGCATTCAAGTCTCACTTCAAATGTCACCTCATAGAAACCCTCTCTGACCACTCATCTAAAGTACCGCCACCTCAAGTCACTCACTGTCATGTCACCTTATTTTATTGTCTTCACTGTAGTTCTCATTGTTACAGGACCAATGGGTTTGTATGTCTGCTGTGCAGTATCAGACTGATAGGCTGAGACAACAGGGTTTGCAGCAGAGAAAGAGTTTAATGATTGCAGAGTGGCCAAGTGAAGAGATAGGAGGAGACCCTCAAATCCATCTCCCCGAGATGCTCTGGGCTAGGGTTTTTAAGGGGATCATGGAGGGCAAGGGCCTGGAAAATTGAGGTCATTAATTGGTCAGGTAAGTGTGACAAAATCATCAGGATGTGGAAATTGCATTCCTTGTTAAGTCAGCTTTTCATGGGGCATCAGTGAGGTCCTTCAGACCAGTCGACATCAATAGTTTCACTGGTATGCAGGACCTGAAAGAATATCTCAAATGGAAAACAACATTTCACAATGTTTAAGTAGTTATCTACAGAACAGTTAAGTGGTGACAAGTCTGTGTGATTCTGGGGTAATAGGCGGTGAATAACTCTTAGTAGGCAGGTCAGAGAGTAAGCTGACCTAATGATTAATGGTGAATGTGCTGCGATCTTGCTTTATTTTTATTTCTCCCTGTCTCTTCTACTCTGATTAACTTTCTGAAGTCTATAGGGATGGTTTCATCATTATCTGAAATTATCCTGTTTATTTATTTGGTTACTCATTTATTATATCTCTCTGCTAAAATATATTTCATTTAAAAAAAAAACGTATCTATTTTGTTCACTTCAGCATTGTAAGAACCTTGAACAGTGCCCGACACATGTAGGCACTCCATAAATTTTTTTTTGATGAATGAATATGAGGCAATAGGCATGAAAACAAAAACCAGGTTTTTTCAACTGAAGTTGAAGGAGAAGAGCTCTTTCTTTTTAGGTAAGGCTTAGAGCAGCCTTGGTCCTAGCTTCAACTGGAAAGATACATAGTTTAAGAAATTGAAGCCAAACTGGGAGAGAAGAAGAATGGAACAGATGAACGTCAGTGGCAGTTTTGTTCCAAGTTCCCACTGATCTTTTCCCTTCCTTTAGTTCAGTATATGAAGGAAAAAAATATTTTCCTTGCCTAAAATGAATCAGATTAGATTAGATTTCTGTTACTTGCCTCCAAAGGAATTCTGAATACTATAGTGGACAACAGCCTTCAAAGAAAGTTCCAACATCGGAGGTTGAGAAGGGGACTCTGGTCAGGAGCCAGTTACCTAGACTGAGATCACACTGTTCCTCCCATCAATGCCAAGCCAAGAATATAAAAAATGCCCTTCACAGAAATAACCAGGGATGTGTGATCCTCAGATATGCTTTCAAAAACAAACTTTCCCATAAATTCCAAGGAGAGCAGTTAGCTGACATCCTCCAGCTGCAGTGCCTTTGGGATCTACTCTAGTGTTTGGCCTGAGGCCACATTCTTTTCTGGTAGCCCCAGACAACTGAGCATGGCAGGGGTACCAGGCCTGAACATTTTTTGCCCGACTCAAGATTCCTCTGTTGCACTGGAGACCCCATTTTGCAGGCTGTCTTTCTCAGGGTTGCACTAATCTGAGGCTCTCCGGACCCAATCCTCCTTCTTTCCACTCTCCTTTCCCAGTTATTGGACCTGCATTATAGTCTAAAGGCTTTCCCTCCCTGCTCCTTTATCAGCCATTACTCCTACTAAATTTGCTCTTCTAACTCTGTCTTGGCATTTGCTTTCTGGAGGAGCCAACCAGCACACTAACCAAGTGCAGGGCAAGGCCAACAGCTCTCATGCTATCTGGGGGCTGGTGTGAGGAAGAAAGCATGAGATGCAGGTACAATGGAAGGAGGGGAGACTTTTGGAAGATCAATAATTTATGGGTCCACAGCAATAACCTGTTTGTGTCTACTGAAGGGAAAACAGAGAGAAGAAGCTGAAGAAGACCATTAATAGCAGCTATGATTGAAATACAGCAGAAAGAAGAAACATCTCCCTGGGAACTTTCCTCCTCCTTTCTTGTTGGAATTTTGTATAGACCACCATAAATCAGATGTTTATGGCTCTGAATTCACACACTTTACTTATAACACATTCCTTTAACTATGGCATTGATCCCTGTGATGCTGAAGGTACATTCACATAGCTCTTCGCATTTCCTGAAAAAGGAGAGAGGAATTCTCTTTCATTACAACAGGGTGTCCTCTCTGTCGATGGCCATAGACATTCCTCATAGGAAGCTGTTTCAGAATGCTGAAGACTGACTTGTCCAGCAGTTACCTTCCCAGGTCCAATACTCCCAGTGCATTGTACTCCAGCCTGGGTGACTGAGCAGAACTCCATCTCAAAAATAAATAAATAAATAAATAAATAAATAATAAGGGTTTTGGAGTTAGCCAGGCCTGAGTTTGTCTTCTTGCACAGTGTTACTTAGCTATCTGCCTTTCAAGTATGTTGTGAGGATTAGATGAAATACAACGTGCCATGAGACCGACACATGCACAACATACAGTAGGCACTCCATAAATGTTAGTGTCCTCTCTTCCTCTCTTTCTCTTCTAAGGCGAAACATCTGGTGTTCACTCTCTGACCTTGCCTTCATAATTGCCGTTCTTTACCCTTTTGCCGAAGCCCTTGCACAACTTCCTCTGCCACCCACATCATCTCACAACCGCACCCACAACTGGAGTTTTACAATTACCCATCTGTCTCTCAGTTAGGATGTCCCATATTCCTCCTCCTCCAAAACGAGGAAACTGTAGTAACAGCATAATTAACAATGTAGTACTAATGTTACAGTAGATCCAGTGGTGGGCTAGAGCCAGTTTATACTGGTTTGCAACAACCAACTGTTAAACTTTCAGTAATTTTGCCAACTGGTTGTTAAATGCAGCCATTATTAAAAATTAAATAATATGTTAAAATAAATTATATTTAAAATGAAGGTAAGAATACTCAAAACTCATCACTTACAAATTATTTTACTACATTTTATTATCTATGCTCTTGAAGTTATTTTCACTCATGTCTGCATAATGGGAATATTGTATAATAGTATGCTCATCTCTTTCCACCTCCATGTAAAGTCACATCATGTTGGTAGCTTCAAATCAGCCATGGTAGGAGTATTTTCACCATGGAAATTGAAAAATGCTGCAAATTATAGAAAATTATACTTTTTTTCAGAGCCAGTTGTTAAACATTTACAACATAGCACTCAGTGGATCCTTTTGAATATGATCCAATAATAATAACAGCAACAGCAAAATAACCAATAATAGCTAAAGAAATGGGCTATGTTTTAAAGAAATTAATTACCATCAAGATATCCCATCAAACCATTTGCAATTCCCTAGACACATCATGCTCCCTCATGCCTTCATGTCTTTTTCATTGATCTAAGTACCAAGTTAATAAATGATTAAATGAATGTTTCTCTTCTGAGCAACCATAATATTCTGTGCTTGTTTTGTTGGGTTTATCTCATAATTGTTTACCTTTTCCTACAACATAGTATTCTCCTTGAGGCAGGGACTTTGTCTTTCAACCTTGGCATTCTCAAGGACTGCTCATGGTAGAAAATCAACAAATGTTTGTTGAATGAATAAAACATTTGAATCATTAGCTTATCTATAGTAATAGTTCTCAAACATTTAGTCTCAGGACCCCCTTATACTCTTAAAAATTATTGAGGATACTTAAGAGCTTTAGTTAATATGTGTCTATTGATATTTACAATATTCAAAATTAAAACTGAAAAAATTTTAAAACACAAGAATACGTAAGCACACATTCAATTTTTCATGAGAGTAATGATGTCGTCATATCACATAGCTTCTGGAAAACGCCAATGAATCTTCATGAGAGAATGAGAATAAAAAAGAAAATAATATTTTAGTGTTGGTGTGAAATGTTTTTTGTTTTGTTTTGTTTTGTTTTGTTTTTTGAGATGGAGTCTCGCTCTGACACCCAGGCTGGAGTGCAGTGGTGCAATCTCGGCTCACCGCCACCTCTGCCTCCTGGGCTCAAGCGACTCTTCTGCCTCAGCCTCCCCAGCAGCTGGGTCCACAGGCATGCGCCACTATGCCAAGCTAATTTTTGTATTTTTAGCAGAGACAGGGTTTCACCATATTGATCAGGCTGGTGTCAGACTCCTGACTTCATGATCCACCTGCCTCAGCCTCCCAAACTGCTGGGATTACAGGTGTGAGCTGCTGTGCCTGGCCGGTGTGAAAATACTTTGACCCCACAAGCCCTCTGACTAGATCTCAGGAATTCCCTGAAGGAGTCTCAGGGGCCCTCTGAAGGGTCTCAGGACTCCCAAGCCACACTTTGAAAATCACTGCCTTATAGTAATGCTTCAACTAAATAAACTAACTCAGAAAAAAGCATTCCACAGAGTTAGGTACAATGGATTTGATGATTTAGGATTAAGCACAGTAACTCTGTCCCAGAGGGAACTTGGAGAAAGGTGGACCGGTAGTCATTTGATGTGAGTCATTGTTTTGTGGATTAAAGAATTTTGTACAGTGAAAATGTGGTACTAAGCACATTAATCAATTACATATTTTTGATAGAATTTCTATAGGCTGAGGTATTTTTTAAATTAAGTAATTGGCATATTTTAGCAACTGATATTTTGGGGTATATTTCATGACTCTTGATCTTACTTTTTCATAATGCTAGAAGCAGCACTAACTTTAAAACTCTCCAGCTACAGAACCCTAGTCTCCTATCAGGCTTTCTGAGACTGAGAAGAAGTGGTCAATAAATAGCGATTCCTGTGGTTTCCTTTTGAATTAAAGACTTTTCTGATTGAAACATCCATGTAGCTTTATAATCTGGTGTGATTAGTCCATTCTCACACTGCTATAAATACCTGAAACTGGGTAATTTATAAAGAAAAGAGGTTTAATTGACTTACAGCTCCACAAGCTGTACAGGAAGTATGGCTGAGGATGTCTCAGGAAATTTGCAATCACAGCAGAAGGCAAAGAGGAAGCAGGCACGTCTTACGTGGCGGGAGTAGGAGAAAGAGAGTGAGGGGGAAGATGCTACACACTTTTAAAACACCAGATCTCATGAGAACTCACTCACTATCATGAGAACAGCAACAGGGAAGTCAGGATCCAATCACTTCCCACCAGACCCCTTCTCCAACATTGGGGACTACAATTCAGACATGAGATTTGGGCAGGGAAACAAGTAGAAACCATATCACTGGTCAAATCCACTAATGTCTGTACATTACCACAATAATTATTATTTAATTATTTAATTTTATACAGATGAGAAAAGAAAGCCACTACTTCATTTTCCAGAATTGGGACTATAAAAATCTTTTTCTTTCATTTATCTATATAATATTCAAAATTATGTTACAGAAGTAATTTTGTTTTTCTCGTGCTAAGAATACCAGTTCTTTCTTCAACATTATTTCTAATAAGCAGTTTCAGATAAAGAGTATGAATATCAGGTTGCTCAGTTTCCACTCTTATCAACTCTATTAAGTCTATTATGTAAAAAAGAAGAATGAAATAAGATAAAATGGATATATTTAGGATGTTTTGGGATGCCAAAACATTACTAATTTTACTATAACATAACAGAGGATGCCTTAATGCCTTATCACAAAGCTTTTCCCATTAAGCATCACAAAGGGTCCTATTTTTTCTTACAATAATTCCCCTTTGAGGATAATATATTGTCATACTTCCAAAAGGAGGGTATACTTATCTTAGATGATGCAATCCGCAGAGTGTGTGTGTGTGTGTGTGTGTGTGTGTGTGTGTGTGTGTTAGAGAGGTGGGGGGGTAACATAATTATGGAGTATGTACCCCATGATAAGTAATTTAAAATTTTATTTTTACTAAAATAATCACAGATATATGAAATAAAATAAAGACATTATGTTAATTTTCAGATCGAATATGGAATTAAAAAATGTCTCTCCTTCAGCAGATTAATTCTCCCAGAACACGTACCAATTGACAGAAAACAGCAGGGAATCTAGACTCAGCAGCCAAATTATTGAAGAAGACTTAGAAAATCACAAAGCTTTGAAAGTCACAGAACCAAGAGATAAAGATTGGCATGACTATTTATCCAAAGCAAGTCATCCAAGTGGGTAAAAGTGCCCGTCCTTCTGGTAACAGGATAAACAGATAAACAGTATAGAGTTATTACAAGGAAACCTCAAAACATGTTGGGATATACATATCATAAAATTTTTTTATGTATAAATGTATATATGTGTATAAAATATATGTATATATATGTGTATATAATATATGCATATTTTGTTTGTTTTGTTTTGTTGTAAATAAAGGAGTTGATAAGTGAGGATGCTCATACTAAAAATTTATTCGTTCATTCAACAAATATTTATTGAGCCCCTACTACGTGCCAGGTATTTTTCTATGCAATGAGGACATAGCAATAAATAAAACAAGTTCCTGCTTTCATGGAGTTTGCATTCTTATGGGGGAGACAATAAACAAGCAAACAATAAATATATAACATAATGTCTGATATTTAAAGCATTATAACAAAAATAAAACAGGATGGTATTAAGGGAGGAGACCACCCCTCATATTGTCTTATGCCCAATTTCTGCCTCCAAAGAAAGAAGAAGTAAAAACTAAAAGGCAGAAATGAAATCCACAGGCAGAAATCCCAGCGCCACACCCTGGGCCTGGTAGTTAAATATTGACCCCGACCTAATCGATTATGTTATGTATAGATTACAGACATTGTATAGAGAAGCACTGTGAAAATCCCTATCCTGTTTTGTTCTATTCTAATTACCGGTGCATGCAGCCCCCAGTCACGTACCCTCTGCTTGCTCAATCGATCAAGACCCTCTCATGCAGACCCCTTTAGAGTTGTAAGCCCTTAAAAGAGACAGGAATTGCTCACTTGGGGAGCTCAGTTGTTGGAGACGTGAGTCTTGCTGAAGCTCCCAGCCAAATAAAACCCTTCCTTCTTTAACTTGGTGTCTGAGGTGTTTTGTCAGCGGCTTGTCCTGCTACATTTCTTGGTTCCCTGATTAGGAAGCGAGGTGATTAACAGACAGTTGAGCCCCTTAGGCTGCCCTGTGGAGTATCCCTGTGGGGGACTCCGGCCGGCTTGAGCGACGTGAATCCTGAGAGCACTCCTGCATAGGCAGTTGCCCCATTGGAATGCCTCGCCAGAGCAGCACGTGGCAGGCCCCCATGGAGGATCAACGCACTGGCTGAACACCAGGAAGGAAATGGCACTTGGAGTCTGGACATCTGAAACTTGGTAAGACCAGTCTTTGGAACTTGCCCACTGCATTTGAGGGGAAGCGTGGCCTCATCACCCACGGCCTGCCTGTACCCGCACTTTGGTTTTTGTTTTTGACTTGACTTGGATTGCTTGATGCTTTGGTTTTGGTTTTGACCTGACTGGGATTTCTTGATATTCCGATTGTGGTTTTGATTCTGGTTTGGTGTAAACTGTAAAATTATGTTTGTGCCCTTTTTACCCGTTCTTTGTTTTGTGGTGTGTGCGTGGTATGAGCCTGGTGTTTTGTCTCAAAGAAGCATGGGTCAGGCACAAAGTAAGCCCACCCCACTAGGAACTGTGTTGACAATTTTCAAAAAAGGATTTAAGGGAGATTACGGTGTTACCATTTTAGCAGGACGAGCTGCAGACAAAACTCCTCAGACACTGAGTTAAAGAAGGAAGAGGTTTATTTGGCCGGGAGCATTGGCAAGACTCCTGTCTCAAGAGCCAAGCTCCCCAAGTGAGCAATTCCTTTTAAGGGCTCACAACTCTAAGGGGGTCCACGTGAGAAGGTCATGATCCATTGAGCAAGCAGGGGGTATGTGACTGGGGGCTGCATGCACTGGTAATCAGAATGAAACAGAACAGGACAGGGATTTTTACAATGCTCTTCCATACCATGTCTGGAATCTAAAGATAAGATAACCGGTTAGGTCAGGGGCCGATCTTTAACTACCAGGACCGGGGCTTTCTGCCTGTGGATTTCACTTCTGCCTTTTAGTTTTTACTTCTTCTTCTTTGGAGGCAGAAATTGGGCATAAGACAATATGAGGGGTGGTCTCCTCCTTATTCACCCGCTTTGAGACTCTCACTCATTTAATTAGTGGGAGTTCTCACCTTCATTTTTACTACCTATGCCTTCCTGCAGGACAGATCGATAGTGATTTATGTAGTACACTTGTGCTGAAGCATTCTGGTGAACTAGAGTAGCAATGAAACCTTTTACCATTTGAATGAGTACAGGTAGTAAACAAGGGATCAGTAAGCAGGTTCCTATTGCTACTATAATTTTTATTATAAGAGTTTTAAATCCTCCTAGTGCTGGGAACCATTTTTAAACATGGCCTCGGGGTCAAATCCATGCCACACTTGTACAGGCACATGTGCCAGTTTAGTCATGTCTCTGTATCTTCGACTACTTGACCCTGATCATCTATGTGCAAGCAGCAATTGGTAAGGTTAAATTTTCTACAGACTTTCAGCTGCTAGCAAGTAGTTGGGAACCAATCTATTTTGATAGATAGCATTTCTCATCTGATTTTCTTGCCGGGCCAGAACAGTCAAGGTTTTACTGGTTTTATTAGTAATGATCTCCAAGACAGCTTGCAATTGTATGATTCAGTTGAGCATGTAAATGGGGGTCCAGTATCACCACGAGCCATCTTATGCCCAAGTGGCAGGCCTATAGTATTGTATAATTTTTTCAGGAGGCCGTTTATCATTTTTTAAATTATCTATGGCTATGCTTCGCTTTTTGCGGGAAGCATAGACAGGGAAGCCCAGGAGTTTGCCTGTTTTTATGGGCAGTAGGAAGGAAGATGGTTTAATAGTGCTGATAACACAGCTACCTGTCCACTGGTCAGGCAGCTTAGCATAGGCTGTATGTCCAATATCCAGTATAGCCCAGTGGGGGCCGTCCAGTCCCAGTGGGATTCTGGGTAGGCCTAAATGGTCTGCAACTTTGGAAATTTACTGAATGGATTTTTCTCTGTGTGGTTTGAACTCCACCATGTAGTCTTCCTACAGGAAGGATGAAGTCCTTCCCCACTCTTGCTATACAGTATTGTCTAATGATTGAGGCTTTTAGGATCTAGAAGTGATCAGGGTGATTCTTTTGGGCCGGGAATACATCAGGAACTGGGTCTGTAGGTGCGAATTCTCAGGCTTCCTACGGCCATTGATCTCCTGTTACAGTTTCTCCATATACATAACATGAAGTGACAATGAGAGACTGGGGTACATGCTCGGCTAATTGCAAAAACAAATTTCTTGTTTTTCCTGGAATTTCTGGTACTGGCACATTTAGTTCATCATAGAAGGTTTGAAATACTGGCTCAGGAGGGCATTTAAAAACTTTTCCTCAAACCACAATATTTACTTGAAGATCCAGTCCATCTCCATCAATTTTTAGGGTTACACATTCCCCTTTTTTCTATCAAGGATTAAGGGGGTTGGTTATTACTAGATCTAAGGAGTTACACTGACCACTGGTACAGGAAGGGCCACTTTTCCCTTGCTGAAGGTGGACAGGATTTTTTAAATTTTTTTTATTCAAGTAGCCTAAATGACACAAGAGCAGTATCTACATTTATTTTCACACAGACCTAATCCGTGATAAATGTACTTATTTTCTGCCATATAGCCTCTTTTCTAATTAACAGAACCACATCCTTTTTTTTTTTTTTTTTTTTTTTGTAATTTTAGTAGAGACAGGGTTTCCCTGTGTTTTCACATCCATTTTTAACTTATTATTCTTAATGACAGCAGAGGCATCAAACTTCAAGGTGACTTGTTTGGGCACCTCTTTTTTTTTTCTGTTTTGGCTAACACTTTCCGTGTATCATTTATGAGCCCCCACCAGTCTTCAGTTCTTAATCTTATTTTAAAAACTGTGGTCATGGGAGGCTCAGATGGGTCATAACACACATCAGGTTGGTCATTTCCTGGGCTACATACCTTGTATAGAATAACATTATACAAACAAGTTCTTTTTAGGTTCCAGTATACTTATAATAACCGTAAAATAGTAGGACCATAGCAACCTTTTGTTCTGTCTCAGTGACTTGATATATACACAGGGAACAGCCCTCAGTCTGAGGAAGGTCAGTTGAAGTCCTTACTGTACCAGTCCAAATTTTAAGGAAAATGAGTCCCACGATGGGTTTTCTCATGTTTCGGCTGTGCGTGGACCAGTCAGCTTCCAGTCGTGACTGCAGCAGGGCTTGCCGTCTTCTTCAGAGTCACTTTACAGGGGTTGGCGAAGCTGCTCCCGTCCACGTACTGCTCACAGTCTGCTGATGTTCAAGGATGGTTTCGGAGGTTGGGCCTGCTGGAATAAACTGAGTCCAATACCTCTACATAGTTATGTTCAGCTGGGCTCTCTAATACCAGGAGCAAGGTGGCGAGGTTTAGGGTGTTGCAAACTTCAATGGTTATGCGGGGATTTTCACATAGCCAGCTTTGGTATCTAGTTAGTCTAGCATTCATTAGCTAATGACGTCCTTTTGTATTTATTAAAGTCACCACAGCATGGGGGGACTTTATGTTTAGGTTTTGCCCAAGAGTTAGCTTATCTGCTTCTTGTGCTAACAGGGCCATTGCTGCCAGGGCCCTTAGACATGGGTGCCAGCCTTTGGAAACCCCATCTAGTTGTTTTAAGAGATAGGCCACTGGCCTTGGCCAGGGCCCTAAAGTCTAGGTTAAAACTCCAACTGCCATTTTTCTTTTTCTGACACATAGGATGTAAAGGGTTTTTCAGGTCAGGTAGCCCCAGGGCTGGGGCTGACATGAGTTTTTCTTTTAACTCATGAAAAGCTTGTTGCTGTTGGTTGTAATAGATGTAGTTTATCTAATCTACATTTTTATTAACTGTCACCCACTAAAATATTGGCTTAAATCCTGTAGCTATTTGATCTCAAGCTTTAAATTGATCTGGTATTCCTTGTGGGGCTCCAACTGCATCTAAATAGATGTGAGAGTTGAAAGACCCAAAAGGGGCTTCTCTCACTTTAAGATGTCTTATTTTTTCTCCCTCTGGTTGATAAAATGCCAGGGCGAAAGGGATAGCCAATTGGACTAAAGTCCAAGTGCCACTCCCGTTATTCGGCAGAGTGCCCAGTAAAGGTCCACCACAATACCACCACACATCCGCTCGGGGCTGACTGATTGATAAGCTCTTGAATATTCTTAAGTTCATCGCATCCATTCAGGTCTCCAAGGAATGCTAAGTTTCCTCCCCGTCGTGAGAGACACGAAGTGAAATTAGTGTTGGGAGACAGAAGCCGGATGGCCCTTGGGGGCTGACCCGCAGGGTGCCGGACTTTGGGATATAGCAGAGAGAGCTTGGCATGACTTATTAGTCCAGGCTATAGCATCCTGGAAAAGAGCTGCTGTGCAGCCTACGCCTGGTCGACTGGAGGACCACCTTAGTGGAAGGGGGACAATTTGGGCCTCTGGCCTGCCATGTGCACAAGTATAACAATTGTTTTTTGTTTAACATGCAGATGGAATATTTGATCCATTTTAACCAGGCATTTGCATCTTGGTTTCCTATCTTTATTGCTAAAGTTTGTTTTCAGTCTTTAACTTCTATGATCCTCTAGTAAAACGAATGTATGATTTTAGGAAATTACAAAAAACAGTTGGGGCAGTCCATCCTTGCTCTTTAGTGGCCCACAGAATGTTGGACCAACTATGGCATGAAAGCTTTACATCAGGGGGCAAGAATCCTGGTTGGCATTGGGGTCTTTATTGAAATCTCCCCAGATTAAATGGTCCTAGTTTACTAATGCCCAGTCTGAGGAGAGTCAGGATGGACAGAAGTACTTTTCTGAAGTAGAAAGCTGTCTTTGACTTGGCAAGTCTCCACAGGGTATAACAAGGCAAGCATTAAATGCAATAGTTTGAGGCGAAATTGACTTGGTTAAGTTAATAACTAGATGGTCAGCAATAGAACGAGGAAAGAAGAAAAAGTAACAGAATAGATGAAAAGAGTTAAATTCTTTTTAGCTTTAGTTTGGTAGGGTTTTCCCCTGGGACTATGGCCCATGACTCTGGAGGGGGTGGCACTTTCTTGACTCGGGTGTGATGAGTCCATCCTTTTTTGCTGTATGAGCAGCACTCTTAGTGGTTAGCAGCACAAGGTAGGGTCCTTCCCAGGCTGGCTCGAGTTTTTCTTCTTTCCACCCTTTGATGAGAATGTGATCTTCAGGCTGGTGCTGGTTTACTGGAAATTCTAGGGGTGGTACCTGTGCTAAAAGACTTTTAGTTTTTGAGGGAAAGGAAAGTGGAAGATAAACCAAGTATATAATTTTTAAGAAATTGACCTTTTGTTTTAAATGTGGGGACCTTGGCAGTGGACTTTATAGTCCTTAGTGCCTTTTTACTGATAAATTTCCTTTGGCCCCTATTTTTGTTAGTTTTTAAACCAAAGAAAGGCAAATACCATTTTACATTTAACAATGCTTTTTGTATGATTTTTATACCAGATAAGCTAAATTTTATCTTTATATTAGTGTGTTATTAATGTTAAACCTAATTTTAATAAAACCTTGTAGACATATTTATCCAATTTTTAATGTTTGACCATAAGGTAAGATTTTATAGACTCTTTTTAATCTTTTATAATTTTTGCTAAAGCGCAGGTTGGTGCATTAAGAAAAACCTGCTATGCTTTTATTTTAATGTCTCGTTTATAGAAAAACTGGATAATACCTCTTTAACTTTAGCCAATGTTTACACACAGAATTTTCTTTCCAATTAATATTTTAAAACTTGATTAAACCTTTAAAACAAAATATACATATTTTTAACCTTTTAATGTAGGTAAAAATTTGTTTTCTTATAATTATTTTACCAAAGGTATATTTTTTCTTGTACACCTTGCACATAAACTGTTTTTTTTTTTTGTTTTTTTTTTTCAGTTTTACATTCAGGAGGCCTAGTTACTTTTACATTATACAACATTTCTTGCATAAATTCTTTCTTTATAACATTTTTCTCTTTCACAACTTTCGCAGACAATTCTTCAACATGCTTTAACTTTCAGACTTATTACAAATATTTATTTCTTTAAACAACCAGTTAATTTATTTCAGGACAAGAATTTACTCTTGTATATATACTCTTTTTATATAAATTCCTGCCCCCTTTTTTTTCTTCTTTCTTTTTCTAACAGAATAGCCCCATACTTTAAGATTTTTGAGTTAGTAAGCTACTTTTTTGCTTTTTTGATTTAGGATAGTTATGAACTGAACTAATGAGGCATGCTCACAATGAGGTTTCCTCTAAAAGTTATTTATTTATTTTTTTTACTTTTCTTCTGTTAGCAAAGCAGTTGCTGCTACAGATTGAATGCATTTTGGCCATCTGCAGGTTACTGGGTTAAGGATTTTTGATAGGAAGGCCTCAGTGATTTCAGGATATGCCTTTGTTTACACTGACAACAAAGTGGTATTGGAGCATTATAGGGTTACAGAGAATACCTTCAATTATCAATTACAGGTTTTAAATTTACCTTGGCTTTTAAAGGAATAGGGTACACTGTTTTTTTTTCTTAACTACTTGTATGTATCTCTCTTTCTCTCTTTCTTTCTCTATTTGACTTTGTCTCTCTCTCTCTTTGACTTTCCTTTGCCTCTGTCTCTTCCTCTCTCTCTTCTCTGTCTCTCTCTCTCTGTCTGCCTCACTTATGCTGCAGTTCTCTCAACCACTGTGGAGAGATCTAAAACCAGCTATAACCAAGCATCTATGTATGGGAACCGGTCTGGGTGCCATGGCTTTACAGGTTACCTTGTGCCATACCTTTGAAACAAGGGACCTGTCCAGGCTTCCTTCTGATGGCCAACCCACCTCTAATGCTGGCCAGTCTATTTTACAGAAAGTTTTAATTTTCCTGGCGTCATAGTACTCCATAGTCTCCCTTAAATCCTTTCTCGAAATTTTTCAACATAGTTCCTAGTAGGCTGGGATTATTTGTGCCTGACCCATGCTTCTTTGAGACAAAACACTACACTCATACCACACACACACCACAAAACAAATAATGGATAAAAAGGGCACACACACAGTTTTGCGGTTTACACCAAACCAAAATCAAAACCAAATTCAGAGTGTCCAGAAATTCAAGCCAGGTCAAAACCAAAACCAAAGCATCAAGCAATCCAAGTCAAGTCAAAAACAAAAACCAAAGTGCCAGTACAGGCACGCCGTGGGTGATGAGGCCACACTTCCACTCAAATGCAGTGGGCAAGTTCCCAAGACCAATCCTGTCAAGCAATTCAAACCAAGTCAAAACCAAAACCAAAACCAAACCAAAGTGCCAATAAAGGCACACCGTGGGTGATCAGGCCACGCTTCCACTCAAATGGAGTGGGCAAGTTTCAAAGACTAGTCTTACCAAGTTTCAGATGTCCAGATTCCAAGTACCGGTTCCTTCCCAGTGTTCAGCCACTGCATTGATCCTCCATGGGGGCCTGCCATGCGCTGCTCTGGCAAGGCGTCCCACCGGGGCAAATGCCTATCTGGGAGCGCTTTCAGGATCTGTGTCGCTCGAGCTGGTCGGAGTCCCCCACAGCAATGTTCCACAGGGAAGGCTTAAGCTACCTAAGGAGCTGCCTCGACCTTCCACCAATCACCTCACTTCCTGGTCAGGGAACCAAGAAATGTAGCAGGACGAGCTGCAGACAAAACTCCTCAGACACCGAGTTAAAGAAGGAAGAGGTTTATTTGGCTGGGAGCATCGGCAAGACTCCTGTCTCAAGAGCCAATTCCTGTCCCTTTTAAGGGCTCACAACTCTAAGGGGGTCCACGTGAGAGGGTCTTGATCGATTGAGCAAGCAGGGGTTACGTGACTGGGGGCTGCATGCACTGGTAATCAGAATGAAACAGAATAGGACAGGGACTTTTACAATGCTCTTCCATACGATGTCTGGAATCTATAGATAACATAACCAGTTAGGTCAGGGGTTGATCTTTAACTACCAGGCCCAGGGCGTGGTGCTGGGCTCTCTGCTTGTGGATTTCATTTCTGCCTTTTAGTTTTTACTTCTTCTTTCTTTGGAGGCAGAAACTGGGCATAAGGCAATATGAGGGGTGGTGTCCTCCCTTACTATGACACCAGAAAAACTTAGAACTTTGTGTGAAATAGACTGGCCAGCGTTAGAGGTGGATTGGCCATCAGAAAGAAGGCTGGACAGGTGCCTTGTTTCAAAGGTATGGCACAAGGTAACCTGTAAGCCAGGGCACCCAGACCGGTTCCCATACATAGACACTTGGTTACAGCTGGTTTTAGACCAACCCCCCACCACAGTGGTCTAACAGCAGCATAAGCGGCTGGCAGAGGCAAGGAAAGACCAGCAGAGACAGAAAGAGGAAGAGACAGAGAGACAAAGAGGGACTCAAGGAAAGAGAGAGAGAGAAAGAGAGAGGCAGAGAGAGAGAGACAGAGGCAAAAGGAAAGTCAAAGAGAAAAAGAGACAGAAAATCAAAGAGAGAAAGAAAGGAAGAGAGACATATACAAGTAGTTACGAAAAAAAAAAGTGTACCCTATTCCTTTAAAAGCCAAGGTAAATTTAAAACCTATAATTGATAATTAAAGGAATTCTCTGTAACCCTATAACAATCCAATACCATTTTGTTGTCAGTGTAAACAAGGGTGTATCCCAAAAGCGCTGAGGACTTCCTATCAAAAATCCGTAACCCAGTAACCCGTGGATGGCCCAAATGCATTCAATCTGTAGCAGCAACTGCTTTGCTAACAGAAAAAAGTAAAAAAATAACTTTTAGAGGAAACCTCATTGTGAGCACACCTCACCAATTCAGAATTATCCTAAGGAAAAAAAAAAAAAGAGGATGATTTAACATTAACCACTGAAAATTCCCTTAACCCAGCAGGTTTCCTAACAGGGGATCTAAATCTTAATTACCATACAAAGGTCTCACCAGACCTAGGAGGAACTCCCTTCAGGAAAGGATGATCGATGGTTCCTCCCAGGTAATTGAAGGGAAAAAAAAAAGCGGCCTATATAAATTCTAAGTTAATTTGGACAAAACAAGGTCTTATTAACAGCAAAGGAAAATTAAAACCCAAACTTAGAAGGTTTTCAACAAAAGTAAAGTTTGCTAAAAGTTAACAGTGTAACATGTATTATAGTAACTTCTAATCTTGTGGCCTTAGACAGTCTAGTCCACAGACATAAAAGAAATTTGCTTTGGAAAAGAATGGTTATCATCTTCAAAAAAAAAACAGGAAAAAAGGGAGGACAGAACTTATGTAAAACGGGTGTTATATGGTAAATTCTTGTCCTGAAATAAATTAACTGGCTGTTTAAAGAAAGAAAGGTTTACAATAAGTCAGAAAGTTGAGGCATGTCAAAGAATTGTCTGCAAAAGTCGTGAAAGAGAAAAAAAGTTATAAAAAAAAGAATTTATGCAAGAAATTTTGTATAATTTAAAAGTAACTAGGCCTCCTGAATGTAAAACTGTTGAAAAAAACAGTTTATGTGCAAGATGTATAAGGAAAGTAAAATATACCTTTGGTAAAAGGATTATAAGGAAGTATAAGAATATAAATTTTTACCTGCATTAAAAGGTTAAAAAAATTTGTTTTGAAGATTTAAGCAAGTTTTAAAACTTTAATTTTATATATATATAAAAATTCTGTGTGTAAACATATTAGCTAAAGTTAAATGGGTATCATCCAGTTTTTCTGTGAACTGGACATTAAAGTAAAAACACAACAGGTTTTTCTTAAAGCACTAACCTGCTCTTTAACAAAGATTATAAAAGGTTAAAAAGAGTCTATAAAAATCTTACCTTATGGTCTGACATTAAAAATTGAATAAATATATATACAAAGTTTTATTAAAACTAAGTTTAACGTTAATAACACACTAATATAAAGGCGAAATTTAGCTTATGTGGTGTAAAAATCATACAAGAAACATTATTAAATATAAAATGGTGTTTGACTTTCTTTGGTCTAAAAACTAATAAAAATAGATGCTAAAGGAAATTTCTCAGTAGAAAGGCACCAAGGACTATAAAGTCCATTATAATGTCCCCACGTTTAAAACAAAAGGTCAATTTCTTAGAAATTATATACTTGGTTTATCTTCCACTTTCCTTTCCCTCAAAACTAAAAGTCTTTTAGCACAGGTACCACCCCTAGAATTTCCAGTAAACCAGCACCAGCCTGAAGATGACGTTCTCATCAAAGGGAGGAAAGAAGAAAAACTTGAGCCAGCCTAGGAAGGAACCGACTTTGTGCTGCTAACTACCAAGACTGCTGTTCATACAGCAGAAAAGGGATAAACTCATCACACCCGAGTCAAAGCACCACCCCCTCCAGAGTCGTGGGCCATAGTCCCAGGGGAAAACCCTACCAAACTAAAGCTAAGAAAAATTTAACTCTTTCATCTATTCTATTACTCTTTCTTCTTTCTTTGCTCTATTGCTGACCATCTGGTTATTAACATAACCAAGTCAATTTTGCCTCCAACTATTGCATTTAATGCTTGCCTTGTTATACCCTGTGGGGATTTGTCAAGTGAAAGATCTCTACTTCAGAAAAGTACCTCTGTCCCTCCTGACTCTCCTCAGATTGGGCATTAGTAAATTAGGATGATTTAATCCAGGGAAATTTTGATAAAGACTCCAGTGTCAACAAGGAGTTTGATCCCCAATGTAGAGCTTTTATGCCATAGTTGGTCCAACATTCTGTGGACCACTAAAGAGCAAGGATGGACTGCCCAAACCAGTTTTTGTAATTTCCCAAAATACATTCATTTTACTAGAGGATCATAGAAGTTAAAGACTTAAAACAAACTTTGGCAATTAAAACAGGATACCAAGATGCAAATGCCTGGTTGGAATGGATCAAATATTTCATCTGCACGTTAAACAAAAGCAATTGTTATGCTTATGCGCATGGCAAGCCAGAGGCCCAGATTGTCCCCTTTCCACTAAGGTGGTCCTCCAGTCGACCAGGCATCGGCTGCATAGTAGCTCTTTTCCAGGATTCTACAGCCTGGAGTAATGAGTCGTGCCAAGCTCTCTCTGCTATGTCCCAAAATCTGGCACCCTGCGGGTCAGCCGCTGAGGGCCATCCAGCCTCCATCTCCCAACACTAAGTTCACTTCGTGTCTCTCACAACAGGGAAGAAACTTAGCATTCCTTGGAGACCTGAAGGGATGCAGTGAGCTTAAAAAGTTTCAAGAGCTCATCAATCAGTCAGCCCTTGTTCATCCCCGAGCAGATGTGTGGTGGTATTGTGGTGGACCTTTACTGGGCACTCTGCCAAATAACAGGAGTGGCACTTATACTTTAGTCCAATTGGCTAACCCTTTCACCCTGGCATTTCAAAAACCAGAGGGAGGAAAAATAAGACATCATAAAGCGAGAGAAGCCCCTGATGGATCTTTCAACTCTCACGTCTATTTAGATGAAACTGGAGTCCCATGGTGAATACCATATCAATTTAAAGCTTGAAATCAAATAGCTGCAAGATTTGAGTCAATATTTTGGTAGATGATAGTTAATAAAAACGTAGATTGAATAAACTACATCTATTACAACCAACAGAAATGAGCTTTTCACAAGTTAAAAGAAAACTTCATGTCGGCCCCAGCTGTGGGTCTACCTTACCTGACAAAACACTTTACACTCTATGTGTCAAAAAGAGAAAAAAAAAAATGGCAGTTAGAGTTCTAACCCAGACTATGGGGGCCTGGCCAAGGCCAGTGGCCTATCTCTCAAAACAACTAGATGGGGTTTCCAAAGGCTAGCCCCCATGTCTAAGGGCCCTGGCAGCAATGGCCCTGTTAGCACAAGAAGCCAATAAACTAACCCTTAGGCAAAACCTGAATATAAAAGTCCCCCATGCTGTAGTAACTTTAATGACTACCAAAGGACATCATTGGTTAACAAATGCTAGATTAACCAAGTACCAAAGCTTGCTATGTGAAAATCCCCACATAACCACTGAAGTTTGCAACACCCTAAACCCTGCCACCTTGCTCCCGGTATCAGAGAGCCCAGTTGAACATAACTGTCTAGAGGTGTTGGACTCAGTTTATTCTAGCAGGCCCAACCTCCAAGACCATCCTTGAACATCAGTAGACTGTGAGCAGTACGTGGACGGGAACAGCTTCGCCAACCCCTGCAAAGTGACTCTGAAGAAGACGACAAGCCCTGCTGCAGTCACACCCGGAAGCTGACTGGTCCACGCACAGCAGAAGCACGAGAAAACTCATCACAGGACTCATTGTCCTTAAAATATGGACTTGTACAGTAAGGACTTCAACTGACCTTCCTGAGACTGAGGAGTGTTCCCAGTGTATACATCAAGTCACTGAGGTAGGACAAAAAATTGCTACAGTCCTATTATTTTATGATTATTATAAGTGTACCAGGACTCTAAAAAAAAAAACAAAAAAAACTTGTTCGTATAATGCTATTCTATGCAAGGTATGTAGCCCAGGAAATGACCAACTTGATGTGTGTTATGACCCATCTGAGCCTCCCATGACCACAGTTTTTGAAATAAGATTAAGGACTAAGAACTAGTGGGGGCTAAGAATGATACGAGTAAAGCATTAGCCAAAACAAAAGAAAAAGGGGTGCCCAAAAAAGTCACCTTGAAGTTTGATGCCTGTGCTGTCATTAATAGTAATAAGTTAGGAATAGGATGTGGTTCTGTTAATTAGAAAAGAGGCTATATGGCAGAAAATAAGTACATATTTCATGAACTAGAATTGTGTGGAAATGAATGTGGATACTGGTCTTGTGTCATTTAGGCTACTTGGATAAAAATTAAAAAGGATCCTGTCCACCTTCAGAAAGGGAAAAGTGGCCCTTCCTGTACCAATGGTCAGTGTAACCCCTTAGAACTAGTAATAACCAACCCCCTTGATCCTCGCTGGAAAAAAGAGGAGCGTGTAACCCTAGGAATCAATGGGGCTGGACTGGATCCTCAAGTAAATATCGTGGTTTGAGGAGAAATTTATAAACACTCTCCAGAGCCAATATTTCAAACCTTCTATGATAAACTAAATGTGCCAGTACCAGAAATTCCAGGAAAAATAAGAAATTTGTTTTTGCAATTAGCTAAGCACATAGCCCAGTCTCTCAATGTCACTTCATGTTATGTATGTGGAGGAACTGTAATGGGAGATCAATGGCCATGGGAAGCCCGAGAATTATTACCTACAGACCCAGTTCCTGATGAATTCCTGGCTGAAAACAATCACCCCGATAACTCCTAGGTCCTAAAAGCTTCAATCATTAGACAATACTGTATAGCAAGAGTAAGGAAGAACTTCACCCTTCCTGTGGGAAGACTCAGCTGTCTTGAACAAAAACTGTATTATAATAATACTACAAAAACAGCCACCTAGTAGAGTTCAAACCACACTAAGAAAAATCCATTTAGTAAATTCCCAAAGTTGAAAACTGTGTGGACCCACCCGTTAGACAGCCCCCACTGGATTATGCTGGATATGTGGGCATAGACCTTATGCCAAATTGCCCAGCCAGTGGGCAGGTAGTTGTGTTATTGGCACTATTAAACCATCTTTCTTCCTACTGCCCATAAAGACAGACAAACTCCTGGGCTTCCCTGTCTGTGCTTCCCTCAAAAAGAGAAGCATAGCTATAAAAAATTAAAAAGATGATGAATGGCCTTCTGAGAGAATCATACAATATTATTGGCCTGGTACTTGGGCACAAGATGGCTCATGAACCCATATTTATATGCTCAACTGAATCAAACAGTTACAAGCTGTCTTAGAAATAATCACTAATAAGACCAGCAGAGCCTTGATTATTCTGGCCTGGCAAGAAACTCAGATGAGAAATGCTATCTATCAAAATAAATTGGCTCTCGACTATTTGCTAGCAGCTGAAGGAAGGGTCTGTAGAAAATTTAACCTTACTAATTGCTGTCTACACATAGATGATTAAGGACAAGTAGTTGAAGACATAGTTAGAAATATGATAAAACTGGCACATGTGCCCATGCAAGTGTGGCATAGATTTGATCCTAGGGCCATGTTTGGAAAATGGTTCCCAGCACTAAAAAGATTTAAAATTCTTATAATAAGAGTTATAATAGTAATAGAAACCTTCTTACTGCTCCCTTGTTTGCTACCTGCATTTCTTCAAATGATAAAAAGCTTCATCGCTACCTTAGTTCACCAAAATGCTTCAGCACAAGTGTACTATATGAATCACTATCGATCTGTCTTGCAAGAAGACATGGGTAGTGAGAATGAAATTGAGAACTCCCACCATTGAGTGAGAGTCTCAAAGTGGGGGGAGTAAGGGAGGAGACCACCCCTCACATTGTCTTATGCCCAATTTCTGCCTCCAAAGAAAGAAGAAGTAAAAACTAAAAGGCAGAAATGAAATCCACAAGCAGACAGCCCAGCGCCAGGCCCTGGGCCTGGCAGTTAAAGATCGACCCCTGACCTAACCGGTTATCTTATCTATAGATTACAGACATTGTATAGAAAGGCACTGTGAAAATCCCTGTCCTGTTCTGTTCCATTCTAATTACCGGCACATGCAGCCCCCAGTCGCGTATCCCCTGCTTGCTCAATCGATCACGACCCTCTCACACGGACCCCCTTAGAGTTGTAAGCCCTTAAAAGGGACGGGAATTGCTCACTCAGGGAGCTCGGTTGTTGGAGATGTGTGTCTTGCTGAAGCTCCCAGCCGAATAAAGCCCTTCCTTCTTTAACTCGGTGTCTGAGGGGTTTTGTCTGCGGCTTGTCCTGCTGCAGTATGATAGAGATTGCTGGGGAAGCTGCTCGTTTAACTGGGGTGCTCAAGAAAAGCCATCCAAAGAGGTGAAGTGAATCAGCCCATCTGAGGGAAGAGTATTCCCTCAGAGGGAACTGTCGATGCAAAGTGCATCAAGTGGAAGCACATGTGGCTCGTTTGAGACATAGGGGATCAGTGTGGCTAGAATGGAGTGAGCAAAAGAAGCCTGATGGGAGGTGAGTTGGAGAGGTCATAGGAGCCAGATATAAGCAGAGCTTATATACCATGGAGGGCTTTGGATTTTATTCTAAGTGTGGTGGAATATGTTTAATAGGCCATTGACCTGGTTTGATTTAGGAAGTTCCTAAGGACAAACAGGACTTTCTAAATAGTTATTGTGTTTTCTTGTACTTTCATACTACTACAAGAAGTTATCTGTTTAATATAAGACATATCAAACAAAAGAGGAGAGGAACAGGGTTAGAAACTGGAGCAGAAGATAGAAAAAGTTCTCTCTTCAATGGCTTAGGAGTTGGCCCATGTGAAGACAGGTGAACAGTGTTATGAAGCAAATTGCTTTCTAGGCCTACCTTCTATAACTCTGATACTCAAATGAGAATTATCATGAAGTTAATGCTAGATATTTTACAATTTGTTTTCTGATTTTAATTAAAATATGTATTCATTATAAGACATTTGGAAAGTAGAGAGAAAAGTAGAAGAAAGAAAATGAAAACAGCTATAATCCCATCAACCCCCCAAAAAAATCACCATTAAAAATATTGGCCCATCTCTATTCTGTCTTTTCTTCAATACACATTTATACAAAATGAGATTACATCATATTTTTGTAAGTTCATTCTGTAAGCCTGTATTAAAGGTGAAATAGCAATAGGCCAACGTTTGCCTCCTGACTGTGAGAAAAGCAGCTTTGTTACACACAGGAAGCGTGAGGGCGCTGGCTCTATGCAAGTAATGACAGTCCAAGGAGTAGCTGGAGGTCAGCTCTGTTCAGTCTAAAAGACAGAAAATCCTGAGCCCCATTCAGTCCTGAGTGCCTCAGTACAGTCAGCCAAAGCTGGATTCACCTCACCCAAGCCTGCATTTCCTTGTAGAGAGAATCAGAGAAAGTTAGATCATTTCATCTCAAAAGGAAAAAGTATGTTATCTCCAGCCTTCCAATTCTTAGAGTCACAGCTGGGAATTAGAGTGAGGTGAGTGAGGCATTCTCCTTGGGCACAACTTAAGGTGTACCAAAAACCTATAATCAAAAGAAGGAATATTTTAATGCAAAATTTTGAAAAATAAAAATTAATGTTAAACAATCCATAATAAACAACGTATCAAAACTTTATGTAATGACAGGATTGGTTTAATGATTTTTGCCTTTTGCCTTAGGCACCATTAAGTATTAGTGGGACACCATTCCTCATCTTACCTGAACCCACTGAATCAGAATTTCCAGGAGTGAGGCCCAGGAGAAGTCTGTTTTTTATTAAACTCTTCGGGTAATCCTTACACATGATAAATTTTATGAAGTCCTGGAAAGATGATCTCTGAAGTTTCTCTGTTGCCTTAGCTTGCATGTTGTGATGACTCAAACAGCCCTCTTGGAGGGGCCAAGTAGCAAGCAATTGAAGGCAGCTTCTATGCAGCAGCCAGCAATTTAGGAACTGGGGCCCCCAAACAGCTTGCAAGGAACCGATTCCTGCCAACAACTACAGGAGCTGGGACAGGATCCCAGGCCTGGCTAACACCTTGATCGAAGCCTTGTGAAAAATCCTGAGCAGAAAGGCCTTTTATGTTATACCTAGACTCCCGACTCAGGAAAAAGGTAAGGTAAGAAATGTGTGTTGTTTTAAGCCACTATGTTGTGTTCATTTGTTTCACAGCAATAGATAATTTTAATACTCTAAGTTTATATATATAAATTATATTTTATAATTAATATTAATTTTATTTAGTAATGTTTAAACTGGTTCAACCATGCACTCCATCAGTATTACATATAATAGATATGTGTTTATTTATTAAGGATATACTTCTATTACCATGCTTATATTAAATATTGGAATATTTATTTTGTGGTAAATTATTTAGATAACAGCTTTATTGAGACATAATTCAGATGTCATAAAATTCATTCATTTAAAGTGTACAATTCAATGGTTTTTAGTATATTCAGAGTTCTGCAAGTATCATTACAATCAATTTTAGACTATTTTTAGCAGCCCAAACAGAGACCCCATATCCCTCAGCCATCACCCTCCACCTCCTTTTCTCCCTGTCCTAGGCAATCTTTAAAAAATCTTAGGCTGTTTCCCAAGATTTTTCTATTCTGAACATTTAATATAAGTGGAATCATACAAATATGTGTTCTATTTTAGAAGGAATATTAGTCTAATATTTTAAAGGTTCATCCATGTTGTAGCAGGTATCAGTACCTGGATCTTTTTTTAATGGCCAAATAATAGCCCATTTTAAAACAGTCCGTTGTGAATAAATTTCCATTGTAAATCTTTTTTTTTCTTTCTTAGGTAAAAAAAAAAACAGAAATAAAAGTTTTAACACTTTCTTTACTTTTTAAAGTGTTAGAACATTGCATGAATCCCCTAGGTACACACACCTTAGTTGATGACATTCTTATATATAGTCTTTGGTTTTATGGGGGATGTATGTCTAAATACTAAACAATAAAATAGTCATTTTATGCCGAGGGCAAAAACGTCCCCCACAAAATGATGGTTTGAGAGGAGGAGAACATTTATTCTAAAGCCATCTTATTAAATTTTGCCTCAAAGCAATTCACATTGTAACAGGGCTCTGATGCAGTCATTTGCATTTATATTGACAGTTGGTCAATCAGTATTATTGAGTACCAATAGTTCATAAGGCCCTGAGAGTCAAATAATACAATTATGAAGGCCATAAGAAGCCAGACAGGTTAAACACAGTCTTCCCTGTGATGCTGGTGAACAGCCATATACTTACTGATGGATCTCACCTCCTAACTCAGACTCTTAAGGTCAGAGGCACATTTAGTGCTTTCATAGGCTGTGATCTACTAAGGATCACAATTTTTTTCCTATAAGTGTTTATCATCATAGATTCTGTGTTACACTGCCCAAGGATTCATTGCTCCCAGCTCGTGGAAATTTGTTTGACATCACTCAGCTAGCAACCCCTTTGGGAATTATTTTGTCAGAAGAGAGTCACTTTTGCCTTATCCATCATCATACTCCCTACCAGGGGCAGACTGCATCCAATGACTGGCTAATAAAAAAGACCTGGCTCCTCACCTCAATTCAAGACAACTCTGAAAGGCCCTCCCATCTTCAGAACTTGTAACAGGAACAGCTGAGGTCTTCAACAATATTGCATTACAAATCAACTTCTCCCTCTGCCCAACCTTGGTTATTTCTCTACCCCCCACTGATGTTAATCCTGAGTGCACTCTTTAATGAACTTCCTACATGCAAATATCTATCTGGGAGTCTGATTTTCAAAAATCCTAACCTGCTCCACTTATGGAACTTTCTAACTGTTCATTAGAACAGTTCATTAGAGGTTGAGCACTTGACATATAGAGAAAGAAGTACAACAAGAGAACATAAGTGATTCAGTCAGTAAGTCCTACTAATCATGGAAAATTATTGACACCCTAAACTCTTACATAAAGACTTCCCAATGTTTTTTCAAATCTCACTTTTGATGTTACTATGATATGATTTGGCAGTGTCCCCACACAAACCTCATCTTGAATTGTAGCTCCCATAATCCCCACATGTCATGAAAGGTACCTGGTGGGAAGTAATTGAATCATGGAGGAGGGCTTTTCCTATTCTATTCTTGTGATAGTGAATAAGTCTCTTGAAATCTGATGGTTTTGTAAAGGGCAGTTTCCCTGCACACACTCTCTTGCCTGCTGCCATGTAAGATGTGCTTTGCTTCTCCTTCACCTTCCACCATGATTGTGAGGCCTCCCCAGCCATGTGGAACTTTGAGGCCATTAAATTTATTTTTCTTTATAAATTACCCACTCTTAGGTATTTCTTCACAGCAGTATGAAAGTGGACTAATACATACTGTAGCCATATATTTATCCCAGATGATCCTTATGTCTTTGCAAAGACCTTATTGAGTTCAAAGTTCAAGGTGCCACAGAACATTCTAAAACAGGTTTCATCTGAGTTGAGGATCTTTTACACTCCATTTCATGGTGTTCAGGTTTTTCAAGACTCTACATTTATGACTTTGAATACTTCTCCTCCCCTTATAACTCAATGATCAAAGTGGAAGTGAGGGTGATGATTGAGATAGAAGTATAAACCATTTAATTCAACTTGGATTAAGTTTGAGTTGAGATATATTCAATGCAAGCAGCCTTTTTCTGGTTTTCAAAGAAAACTTTGTTGTTGTTGCCATTCTCACTTCATTCTCACTTGAAGAACTAAAAGGAACCTAATTTACCACAGAAAAAATTAGGGTCTAGGTCAGAAAGAGGGTTTATCCAACCAGTGCAACATGGTATAGGTAGATTACAGAATCAGTCTTCATTATCAGGAAGGTCTAAGGCTATTGCTGAAATAGTTCCAAGCACCAGTCCAAGGGTGAGACAAGGAAGGAGATAGAACAAGGACCCAGGCAGATAGCTGACAAAATAAGGCATTCAACAGAATCAGACATCTGGCACAATTTAAGAAATGTGGTTCAGAAATTTACCTGTGAATGGTACATAGGTGCTGGAGCTTCCTTTCTCAGATTGCCTGGTGCACACAGCAGGGATTAATGTATCAACTTCATGTATGCCCTGGACTGGAAAACCTCCCAATTTTTATTTCCTTTTTCTTGCACCCATTTCCTCAAAATCTTACCCATTAAAATTGACAGTGTAGACTGGCAGGTGGAGAATGTGATGGCAAAGAGAAGGTTGCAAGTTCCCTTGAATGTCTAATCCTAATCACACATGCATTTATTATTTGCACATTTTTTTTTTTGAGACAGAGTCTCACTCTATTGCCCAGGCTAGAGCGCAGTGGTGTGATCTCAGCTCACTGCAACCTCAGCTCCCAGGTTCAAGTAATTCTCCTGCACCAGCCTCCCAGGTAGCTGGGATTACAGGCACCCACCACCACGCCTGGCTAATTTTTGTATTTTTAGTAGATATGGGGTTTCACCACATTGGCCAGGCTGGTCTCGAACTCCTGACCTCAAGTGATCTGCCCACCTCAGCCTCCCAAAGTGCTGGGTTTATAGGCGTGAGCCACCGTGCCCAGCCTATTTGCACATGTTTCCTACTACCAGAAGCAACAGTTCTCCCATATACCACATTCCAGGGCATCCTATGATCACATAAGAACACAATCCTCCTGCCACAGCTAAGTGCAATGTACCAGGAAACAGGTTGTGAGTAAACCATTGTTCTCCCTCTGCCATTAGGACAGAAATATCATGACAGGCAGCTCTGCCTCCAAATCTTGCAAAATCTCAATGTGCACCTCAAGTTTGTATTGTTCTAGCCTACGATGGAACTGACAGGTTGGGGAAAATGGAAAGCAAAGTTCCATCAGTCTGGATTGCCTTTTGTAGTGTCCCCAATGAGATCATAGCTGGAGAGGCAAGGATGTAACTCACTCAAAATGTAAGGCTTATGGCCAAAGTTGGTGACTAATAATATAGAATTGTAGGTTTGGGCTTTTTGTTTTCTTAAAAAACTCTGTCAGATTTGGAAAGGGACCACCAATCCTAGTTTTGAGATACAACAGGTAATGTCTAATTGTCTTAAGGTGTGACTAAAATTTTTCTTTTGTTTTTTTGTTTGTTGTTTATTTGTTTATTTTGTTTTGTTTTGAGATGGCGTCTTGCTCTGTCACCCAGGCTGGAGTGCAGTGGCACAATCTCGGCTCACTGCAACCTCCACCTCCTGGGTTCAAGTGACTCTCCTGCCTCAGCCTCCCAGGTAGCTGGGACTACAGGCATGTGCCACCACGCCCAGCTAATTTTTTTGTTGTATTTTTAGTAGAGATGGGGTTTCACCATGCTGGCCAGGCTGGTCTCGAACTCCTGACCTCAAGTGATCTGCCCGCCTCGGCCTCCCAAAGTGCTGGGATTACAGACGTGAGCCACCACACCTAGCCTAAAATTTTTCAAAATAAACTTGCTCTTACTTTTCTTCTTTAATTTAAAAATACCTCTATAGGCTACATGAGAGTTTTTGAAAAAGTAGCCATGTTTGGCACGGAAATAGGCCCCAAATATGTCAACACCTGTATTTCCTTCCAGATTTCAGTCCTACAACTTTGGACTCCCAACAGATTAAGAATCACTGGTCTAAGGTTTCTAAAGTCAGGGTAGATTCCTTTCCCAAGTGACAGCCACAAAGCCAACGCTGTATCATACCCTATCTAAAGAAAAGATAAAAGTAAACTGGCAGGGCACGGTGGCTCATGCCTGTAATCTCAGCACTTTGGGAGGCCGAGGCAGGTGTATCATGTGGTTAGGAGTTGGAGACCAGCCTAACCAACATGGTGAAACCCCGTCTCTACTAAAAATACAAAAATTAGCTGAGTGTGGTGGTGCACGCCTATAATCCCAGCTACTCAGGAGGCTGAAGCAGGAGAATTGCTTGAACCTGGGAGGCGGAGTTTGCAGTGAGCCGAGATAGCGCCACTGCGCTCCAGCCTGGGTGACAGAGCGAGACTCCGTCTCAAAAAAAAAAAAATAAAAAAAAAAAAAAAAAAAATGATAAAAGTAAACTGAAAACAAGAATAGAAATGTCTGCTAACATGCTCTGTGACCTTGATCAACAGCTTTCCCCACTCTTGGCCTTGGTGTCCTGACTTAAATGGGGAAACTGTGATCTCTCTCAGCTCAAAATTTACATGGCATTATTTACATACCAAACCTGCCCTACGCTTCCTGGAAACTTTACTATTTATGAGTGTGGCTCCTCCTTCCCTTTCAATCCCTTAATTAAATAGCTTCCCCTCTACAGGCTTTTGAAGTGATAGCAGTTCCTCCTAACTCCTGCCAGAAACAGCTCTCTTCAACATGAGAGCTGCACCCCTCCTCGTGGCCAGGGCAGCAAGCCTTAGCCTTGGCTTCTTGTTTATGCTTTTTTTCTGGCTAGACCGAAGTGTACTAGCCAAGGAGTTGAAGTTTGTGACTTTGGTAAGTAGACTTTTCTCTCATTGCTTTTTCCTTAAAACTGTGTTCCCAGCAAAGTCTGATAAGGCAAGCGTCAGGTTTCAACTTACCCTTGGATTATTTCCCAGAGACCAGGCTCTGTTCAAACTCAGAAAGTTAATAATCAAGTTTTGCAAGTTCCTCTTAATGAAGACCTAACCTGTCCTAACAAAAATATTCTTTGGTCGCTGGTTTTTTAGGGGTTGCTTTTTATTTGCTTTTGCTGATGTTATCTATTTACTTTACAAATGCCTTGAATTCAGATTCCTTTTGACAGCCACACCAGTCCAGAAGAAGCCACAGCTGGCACTGTTTATGTACCAAGAGCTGGCTTCATTCAATTTAATGATTATTTGTTTGCAAGCCAAAAAACAGTCATTTTCTGAATTAAGTAGTCCCTTCACCTTTGTTTATCAGGAACTTAGAACAAATATTTGTAAACAGCCTTGAAGCATAAAAGTGAATCTAAATTTGGAATTTTAGGATGATTTTCTGATATATAGATTTAGCTGACAATTAAAATCATTGGTACATGTGACCAGTTATGAAAAAAGGTGGGGGGTGGCTGATGCATAATGTCAGCAAAAGAAAATACACTGTTGACATTGTTTGAAAATAGATGGAAAGAGGGTTTGCAAAGTGAAGGGGATTCATCACATTACCTAAGAGTCTGATTTTCTGTTTCTGTATCTTTTTTTCCTTCTGTTTCACTTTCTCTGCCTCTAAGCTGCTTCTTGCCTTTCCTCTCTCATTTTCTTTCTCTTCCCTACATTTTTTTATTTGAGATAGTGAAAGTGGGCTGATAAGTTGATAAATTTTCTTTCTGTCAAGTATACTCAAAAATTATTTTTATAATTTGAAGGAAAGTCAGTTTCCTTAAAAATTAAAGTTCAGGCTTTTTTTTTTCAGCATAGAATATTCAAAACTCTTTACTTTCTACAGAAAATATGATAGCCATGTGCTTATTTGAATCATGATTCTTATAGTCCAGTAAATCCTTACTAGGTCATGAGTCAACAATGACAGAAAACCCAGTGAAACAAACTATCAATTTACACAAATGATTCACCAGTTGTCAGACTTCTGTGCAGAAAAAAATATACAATACTGTGTGCCTTCTTTAGGGAAACCCATGTGAGCTAGGCTTGTACTTCTATCAGTAGTTTTCTTGCTAACATGTGCATGAAGCAAGTTTAGGGACTGTAGAAATTGTACTGCATCTGCCATGCTTGTAATACTATAAACCTGTGACAAGCTGGTTGAGTGGCAATCCTCTGAGAAATCCAAGTTACTCCAAGTTCCCTGTACATGATGTATTCCCTGCTCCATGTTTTGCCCAAGTTAGCCCAGGCTAACTTCCTTTGACTACCAAATTATTGTGGGTTTCCTATATTCAGGGACTACAAGTTAATTCTTTCCTGAGGAAAGCCAAAATACAAATCTAGCTCTCTTAGAACTAAAGAAATTAACAAACGTTGCACAAAGCCAGTGTTAACTATTATTTCCTACCATGGCTTCCTTCCATTAATGGTAGATGAAGGGCCACTTAATACATCTTTCTTGGCCCTTATAAAACAACGTCCATCTAAGTACTTAAGCCAGTAAACATCAGTTTCTTATTTTTATTGACTAAAGAGAGTATTTGACTATAAGTGGTTAAATTATACAAATAAGAAAACTCTTAGAAAATTATTACGAGAACCAGAATTTTTTTAAAAGATGCCCATGATTAAAGTGGTAATATTAATGATAATAACCAATAGTCAATTGAGTGCTTACTGCAAGCACTTACTGCAATTGAGTGCTTACAAGGCACTGTTCTGAGTGTTCAATATGAATTGTATCACATAAGCCTGTCAACAGTCCTCTAAAGTAAGGTCGTTAAATAAAATATGGGATGACCATTTGAATTTGAACTTCAGATAAATAGCAAATAATTGTTTAGTCCCATGCAATATTTGGGCATCCTGTATTTTTATTTGCCAAATCTGGCAACCATTCTATAAAGTTTTGTAAAACTTATTATTCCTATTTTATAGATGAAGAAATTGAGGCACAAAAAGATTAAGCAACTTGCCCATAGTCACACAGATGGAATGGTGGAGACAGAATTTGAACCCAGGCTCTCTGACCCTGGATGCCTTTCCCTTTATCACTAGACATGGTCTTTTCCTGCTGTGTGTATATAACCCAGCACATGGAGCTAGTCTGAGATCCCCCTGTAGGGTTTGCTGGATTAGCTTGACTCTGAATCAGCAGGTGGTTCCCTTGCCTTTCCTCTGTGATCTGAGAAAAATAAATCTTCCCCAATTCTGAAAAGCTGTTCTCGGCAGAAAGAGGAGGAAACTGTCCTTGGTTCTTGTTCTCAGACTAACTGAAGTGCCTGTGCCCCATGAAATGCTAATTTGACAAGTTGTTAACAGGTGTACATGGGGAAAATATTAGTTTCAATAGTCAAGTTAGCTTTGGGAATAGAACTAGGTTAAATTGTGTTTAAAAGGTCTCTTTAATGCAGTAATCCTCAGTCTTTAACATGCTAATACGCACTGTGGCTTTCAAGGAAAAGATCTAGTGTTTTCCAAACTGTGTTTTCAAAATTTTGATTACAGCATTCACCTACCTCTTTTTTTCCCCAGTGTCCTGTAGAAAACACTGAGAGAACTGACATTTTTAACTTTATATAGAAAGAATAGTAAGTATGGTGAATCTGGATGTCCTCATCAACCAGCTTCAAAAACTATCACCCATGTAATCTTGTTTCATCTACATAGCCACTCATTTCCCACACACACCCACTTGAGTTTTTTAAGTTATTTCATGCATCATATTATTTCATCCAGAAATAGAAAAATGTCATTTTAAAGCATCCTGTCTCCCCTAACCCAGAGGAAACCCACAAGTTCAGCTGATCCAAGAGAAAAATTCCATCTCATTTCACCGGTGTTAAGAAAGGGATGATGACTTACGAGGTATACACTCTTCTCATTCTTCATGGTTGACTTTCTTCATGTAGAATTCTTAATCAAGTAATATAATATTCTTGGATTTTTTTTCTTTTTCTTTTTTTTTTTTTTTTGAGAAGGAGTCTCACTCTGTCGCCCAGGCTGGAGTGCAGTGGCGTGCTCTCAGCTCACTGCAACCTCCGCCTCCCGGGTTCAAGTGATTCTCCAGTCTCAGCCTCCCAAGTAGCTGGGATTACAGGCGCGTGCCACCATGCCCAGCTAGTTTTTGTATTTTTAGTAGAGACAGGGTTTCACCGCGTTGGCCAGGCTGGTTTTGAACTCTTGACCTCAGGTGATCCACCAGCCTCGGCCTCCCAAAGGGCTGGGATTACAGGCGTGAGCCACTGCGCCTGTCATAATATGATATTCTTGATGGAAGCAGCCTCCAAATTCTCAGCACATAATCTATACACTGGAATGGGTAACTTCCACATTACGGACATGAAGGACCTCCTAGCTACTAGGGAAGGTGGGGCTAGAGGATCACTTGAGCACAGGTGTGGTTGTAGGTTGGTGGGAAGCATCGTAAATTATTTTATTACAATGTCTCTCACCTGACTTCTCTTTGGCTAACCCAGTGGCTCTCAACTTGGGGTGATTTTCTGCTCCTATGGCAGAAAACGTGCCTTTTTCAGTTGTCACAGCTGGGGAATGTTACTGGCATCTGGTGGGTAAAGGCTAGGGATGCTGCTAGACATTCTACAATGCACAGGACAACCCCCACAACAAAGAATTATCTAGCCCAAAATGTCAACAATGCTGAGGTTGAGAAGCCCTAGAAACTAAAACAGTGTGGGGCTTGTAATTTATTGAAACCATGTAACAACTTTAGTTATTCAAAGACACATTTACGTGGGATATAAAAACTCTAAAATGTACTTCGATTGTGGAAAGAGGCATCAATGATTAACTGTAATCATTTCTGATCATGACCAAGTCCCCCCTGAGACTAGTAACTGCAGGTGCTCACAAAAAAATATGCAGCTGTCCTTCCTGCCTTCAGGGGATCATTCATGAAAGTAATTTCTCACCTGACCAAAATGATTGCTTAACATTTATTGCATCATTGCCCCTGTTTCTGTAGACTGTTCTACCGAAGTTTTAATTTGTCACTGGTTTAAAGGGCCAAAAGATCTGTTTTCTTCAGATATTAGAGACACAAACCAAGCATCTCCCACTTTCTTGGAATTCCTTCTCAAAAATGACTAAAGTCTGAGACTGTTTTCTTATTTAATGTTTTTTGAATTCTGTTTTACAGAATTTCAAAAGAGCAGGTTCTTGGCTTACTTTTCAATGGAACATTTTAGCCAGGTAGTATAAGTACAGGTACGGGTAACCACAGATAAATCAAGGTGTTACGCAGCTGTCTCTATATTAAAAATATTTGCGACATCAGTGTAGACTTCATCTTGTAGTTCTTCAGTGTTTTCTTTCCTTATCTTTTGTTCATAAGATAGCTTTGTGTTTGGTTTGATATTATACTGAGAAAGCATATTAGAATCAAAGCACCAAGATTTCAAAAGTCCAGACTACTCTTCCCAAAGAGAAATGTGCAATCACAATAGCATGACATGGGTACAAATGTAGAAGTATGTTATTAAAATATTGAGAATTAGCTTTCCTAACCTCCCCACCTGCAATCTTTTACTCCTAATCTCCAAAATGAACAAATCATTGGCTCAAAATGGTCACAAATTGTATGTGGTGTTAAAAATCTATTATTTTTATTATATATAAAATGTTGCCAGGTGTGGTGGCTCATGCCTGTAATCCCAGCACTTTAGGAGGCCAAGGCAGGTGGATCACTAGGTCAGGAGTTCAAGACCAGCCTGGCCAACATGGTGAAACCCCATCCCTACTAAAAATACAAAGATTAGCTGGATGTGGTGGCATGTGCCTGTAATCCCAGCTTCTCAGGAGGCCGAGGCAGGAGAATCGCTTGAACCCGGGAGGTGGAGGCTGCAGTGAGCCGAGATGGTGCCATTGCACTCCAGCCTGGGCGACAGAGTGAGACTCAGTCTCAAAAAAAAAAAAAAGTTATACTGGTTGGGCACGGTGGCTCACACCTGTAATCCCAGCACTTTGGAAGGCCGAGGCGAGTGGATCACCTGAGGTCAGGAGTTCGAGACCAGCCTGGCCAACATGGTGAAACTCCGTCTCTACTAAAAATACAAAAATTAGCTGGGTGTGGTGGCACGTGCCTGTAGTCCCAGCTACTCAGCTGGCTGAGGTGGGAGAAATGCTTGAACCTGGGATTTGCCACTGCACTCCAGCCTGGGCAACACAGCAAGACTCTGTCTCAAAAAAAAAAAAAAGTTATACCACTATTACTGTAATCATTAAGGGAAGGATACTTGTCATCAGAGTTTGTCTGTAGTAAAGTACTCTTGTAAGCTTTCTGTTCCTTTCTGTCCTATCTTATGTACAAACTGATCTCCATTATGTGTCACCTGCCTTCTAATGGCTGATCATCTTGATTCTTACATTACCTGAAACACAGTGAAAGTGTTAGTGAGCTCAGAATAGTGGTTCTTAACTTTTACCTAGGGAGATTTTTTAAATCCTGATGTCCTGGCTACATCCCAGACTAAAGTTGAAAGCCAGTCCTCAGAATCTTTTAAAACTCCTTAGGTGATTACAATGGGAAGCCAAAGTTAAAACCAATGATTTAGAAAAAAAAAAAATCTATTATAATGAGCAGAAGCAAAACACCCAAGTGACGTTTATAACATCACTCTCTCACATCTATTTTCAGGTGTTTCGGCATGGAGACCGAAGTCCCATTGACACCTTTCCCACTGACCCCATAAAGGAATCCTCATGGCCACAAGGATTTGGCCAACTCACCCAGGTTGGTTGGACTTTTAGCTAAAGATTGTTGATGAAGCTGGGTGTGGTGGCTCACGCCTGTAATCCCAGCACTTTGGGAGGCCAAGGCAGGCGGATCACCTGAGGTCAGGAGTTCAAGACCAGCCTGGCCAACATGGTGAAACCCTCTCTCTACTAAAAAAACAAAAATTAGCCAGGATTGGTGGTGGGCACCTGTAATCCCAGCTACTCGGGAGTCTGAGGTAGGAGAATCGCCTGAACCTGGGAAGTGGAGGTTGCAGTGAGCTGAGATCACACCATTGCACTCCAGCCTGGGCAACAAGAGTAAACTCCATCTCAAAAAAAAAAAAAAGATTCTTGATGAGTTTCAAGGGGAAATGTATACAGAATTGTCTGTTTTGATATTTTTTGCCCTTCTGGCTTTATTTAAATGTAAGAGATGTACATGAACAAAGACTATATGAGCTTAGAAATGCTGAAGAGAGCCAAGTGGTCATTATAAGCCAGGCTTTGAATTTCTTAGGCTTCACATGACGAAGTGAAAAATAATCTTGTAATCAATAAGCTGAATCAAGAGCTTTGGGAAACATGATTCTCCAAAGTGCTGATATCAGAATATGATTTCTTGTCAGCTGGATATATTGGGATTCGACCTTCCTTATAAGTGGTCAGTTAAACACAGGGAGCCCTACTTTCTAAAGAGCATCTAAGGAGAAGGTGAACTGGGGAGCAAAGCCATCTTTAGTCACTGTTCCAAAGCCCTATTCCCTTTGCTTGTAAGATTGGATGACTCTTCTGTTTGGAGCCACAAGGCCAGGTGAATTGCTTCTGTCCTGATCTGTTTAAATATATTAATTAAGAAAATGTCACAGAATCTTTAGAGTAGAATGTCTCAAAAACTAATGGGTCTTAATCCTGCCAAAACATTGGGATTATCTGGAGAGGTTTAAAAAATATATTGATGTCTGCCTGGGAGGTTCTTATTTAATTGGTCTAGTGTGTGTCCTGGGCATTGGGATTTTTAGAAGCTCCTTGGTGATCAGTTCACTCTAATGTGTAGCCAAGGCTGAGAATTTCTGCCCTGACTATATTTCATAGAGGAGAAAACCCAGGCAGGCTATTTGAGACCAGCATCTTCCGTCTCCCAGGTCAGAGCTCTTCTCACCATAGCCTACCCATCTTCTGTCCCTTTGAATGAAAGAGAGGCTACAAAAATTCAGATTTTCTTGTTAATACCTATGGCTCTGTATAGACTCCTGTGCTGTTGCTATGTTTTCCTATTAAGACCAAAAGATTCTTCTAGGCTGCAGGATCTGAGTTCTTCTTCTGAAGAACCTTGATTACCCATCAGATTCTATTAGGGCAGTATTTCTCAAGCTTCCGTGTGCAAATGAATCACTTGGGAATCTTGTCAAAATGCAGATTCTAATTCAGCAGGTCTGATGTGGGACCTGGAATTCTGCATGTCTAACATACTCCCAAGGATGACAGTGGCACTGGTACATGGACCACATTTGAAGTGACAAGGTTCTAGGGCTCAGATTCCTACCCTTGTCTAGGTACTTTTTTTTTTTTCTTTTGAGATGGAGTCTCGCTCTGTCCCCGCGGGCTGGAGTGCAGTCGCTCAATCTCAGATCACTGCAGCCTCTGCCTCCCGGGTTCAAGCAATTCTCATGCCTCAGCCTCCCAAATAGCTGGAACTACAGGAGAGCACCACCACGCCTGGCTAATTTTTTGTATTTTTAGTAGAGATGGGGTTTCGCCATGTTGCTCAGGCTAGTCTCAAACTCCTGAGCTCAGGCAATCCACCCGCCTTGGCCTCCCAAAGTGCTAGAATTTCAGGCCTGAGCCACCACACCCAGCCTTGTCTAGGTACTTTAAATCTACATAATCATAAGATGATGTCTGTCTAGATCAGTGTCTAGGTACTTTTAATCTGCCTTGTCTAGGCATTTTTAATCTGCATAATCATAAGATGATGGCTGTCTAGATCAGTGGTTTTTAAAGTGTGGTCCCTGGACCAGCAGCATCACCATCACGTGGGAACTTCTCAGTAATGTAAATTCTTCACCCAATACCCAGTGAACCACAAACTTTGGAATTAAAGCCCAGAAGTCTGTGTTTTATTGAGTCCTCCAGGTGATTCTGTGCATGCTAAAGTGTGAAAATCACTGCTTTATACAGATGACTATTTAAAAAGTCAGCTGTAAGAACACAATTAGACCTAGAGTACCTGCTTCTCTGCTACTCAGGTCATGGTATATTATTCCTTTCCCACCTCGTCCCCATCCTAGATGGGAAGTGATTATAGTGGTGGTCAAGCAAATGACAAGTGTGACAAGCAAATGACAAGTGGGACCAAGCAGCAGCCACCGTAACAACCTCCTCTCTGGCTCCCAAAGCTCTAGTAAGGCTCTGGATTAAAGACAAACTTGAGTGCTGTGTTTCCAAAGCATGGTGCTCTACTATCTGCATCTGAATCACTTGGGAAACTTGTTAAAATGCAGATGTCAGGGCCCCACTCAGGAACTAATGAGCTGGAATCTCTGATGGAGATGCTGAGGAATCTGCATTTCAACATGCACCGCTGGATAATTTTGTTTCTGAGGCACAGTAATGGTTGTGGACCACAGAGCTAATGCAGTGCATCTCAGTGATTACTGTCCATCAGAAGTTGGTTAAAAAATATTCTTGAGCTCCACCCCCAAAGGTTCTGGTTCAGTAGGTCAAGGGTGGGGCCCAAGAATTTGATTTCTATAATGCTCTTAAGTGAAGCCAATACAGACCACACTTACAGTAACATGTTCTAATTTCTTTATGAACCAGGAATTAATAAACTAGGCAGATAGTAAACCATTGCCCACAGAGGTTGAAAGAGACTTTCAGATTCATGGAGTCTAATCTCATCAGATGGTTGAGCTTCTTCCACAAAATCCCCACCAAGTGGGTCTCTTTGAATGCTCTACCAACAAGGATCCCACTACGTCAGAGATGAACCATTTACTTAGATCAATCACCCAACTATCAACTAAGCACTTACTATGTGCAAGTTTCTATGTTAAGTGCTAATGAAGATAAATGAGTTTTCTCAGGGAGTCAGGGAACTGTAACTAAAGAGCACAGCTCTTTTGTTTTCATTTAAATATGTGTCATTGTTGTGGAACTATTAAACCACACCATTGTTCATTCTACACACATAATGAAAAAAAATCAACAAATTTTTATGATAGTGTGATTCATAGAACTTACTTTCATTAATTTTTGCTTTTATTTTTTTCCCATAGCTGGGCATGGAGCAGCATTATGAACTTGGAGAGTATATAAGAAAGAGATATAGAAAATTCTTGAATGAGTCCTATAAACATGAACAGGCAAGTTGGGGAGCCAAGAGTGGGAACTTTGATCTTTGAAATAATTAAAATAATTCTGCATATATAAAAGTGCTTTGCCTGTTTTCTGAGGAACTTATACAAGTCAGAGATCTTGTTTACAAATATATTCCTCTTTATGTAACTTTTTATTCCAAAAAATTTGTGAATATGAGTAATTTCAAGATTTTATGAACACCTGAATAAATACTTTGGCTTGACAAGTAGCCACTGCTTAATTGATCTCATTTGTCAATTCAACCACTGGCCAACCAGGTTGCTTTGTACCATGATCATAATATTGCTCATTCCTTAACAAGTATTATGATTCTGATGTTACCACAATGTCTGTAATATTTCACTGTGAGTGTCCTGTCCTTTCTCTAATACCTTGGCAGCTCTGTAGAAAAAAACCTCATGTTCCCTTTATGTTCGCTTCTGCTTTGATTTTCCTACTCTAGGTTTATATTCGAAGCACAGACATTGACCGGACTTTGATGAGTGCTATGACAAACCTGGCAGCCCTGTTTCCCCCAGAGGGTGTCAGCATCTGGAATCCTACCCTACTCTGGCAGCCCATCCCGGTGCACACAGTTCCTCTTTCTGAAGATCAGGTCAGTATACTGGGAAAACCAGGAGATTTCAGATGGACCTAGAATGAGGAAGGCAGGCTACTCAGTAGTTGTGGATTTGGGAGTCTGGACACTCCTTGAGCTGTGCAGTTTTAATTCTTTCTTAAATAAAGATACAAAGGACAATTGAGGACATGGAAAACCCTAGCTAAGAGAGAGTAGGAACCAAATTTCTCTTTGGATCTGTATGATCCACTTTGTTTTGCCACTCTTACAACTCTTGGCAATTTGCCCCCTCATCGTCATACACACACACACACAGAGAGAGAGAAAGAGAGAGAGAGAGACGAGTCCCCCAGTGTTCTGCCTTAATTCCCAGGCTTCTGGTGCCCCAAACAGGTTTCTCCACTCTCCAGATTATCCAAAGATCTTTATACTGCCAAACACTCCTCCACTCATGAAAATCTACATTCCTAGGTAGAGAAAAAAAGAAAGATTTCAGTGCATAATTATTGCCCGACATTTTATATGAATCATCGTGTTACCTTTCATAACAACACTGAATGGACAACATTCTTGTTCTCCTTTTACAGTGAGGGAAGTAAGTGCTTGGAGAGGTTAAATAACAAACAAATTGGTCCAAAGCCACACTGCTGGCAAGCATCACTCTGGGATAAAACTAGGCCTATTTCATTCCAGAGCAATTTTCTTTCCTATAAAATGACGATTCTCAGACTTAGCTGCATATTAAAATCACATGGGGTTTTTAAAAAAATCCTGATGCCCAGGGCACTCTCCGTAAGAAATCGGAATGTCTGAGGGTGGACCCAGGCATCAGTGTTTAAAAAATAATCTCCCTCGATGATTCCGGTGGGGAGCCAAGTTTGAGAACCAGTACTATAAACTAAGCTGCCTGAATGGGGCTGTTTGAGAGAAACTCTCAAACATGTTTACACGGTGGGACCGACCAAGCTTTCTTTAATCTTTTCAGAGGAATGGGTATTTTTAAAGTAGTAATAGATAAATCTAACTAATCTTCCAGGTGTGAAACTTACGGCTATATGAAAGAAACAGTTTGGGACAAAGAATCCCTTCCTAATTTCCCTGCAGTCCCATCATAGGCATGACCATCGCCTCTCTTTATGGCTGAAGCTTAGCCTGACTGCTGGACCCAGACTTTTGCCCAGTGACCTCTGGGGTAGGTTACTCTCCTCTTTGTCCTGCCAGTACCCCTAGAAATTTGACTTAATTGCTGCATCTAGGGACTTAAGGATTTTTCCCAAATGCTGTGTCACTGGAGTTAAATCTACTCCAATCATTTTTCTGCTGTTTCTTGAAAAGACAGGATGATTTATTTGTATCTCTTTCCCTTCACAGAATCAGAAGGGAAGTATTGTGATTACCAGTGTTCTTAAGCATTTGTGAATATTTTATTCCAAAAAGAAAAAAACTCACTTTACCAGCCTTTTCTGCAGAGATAAAGACTGGAGGTCAGGTGCGGTGGCTCATGCCTGTGATCCCAGCACTTTGGGAGGCCGAGGCGGGCGGATCACCTGAGTTCAGGAGTTCGAGACCAGCCTGGCTAACATGGTGAAACCCCGTTTCTACTAAAAATACAAATATTAGCTTGGCATGGTGGCACACGCCTGTAATCCCAGCTACTCGGGAGGCTGAGGCAGGAGAATCACTTGAACCTGGGAGGCGGAGGTTGCAGTGAGCGGAGATCGCACCATTGCACTCCAGCTTGGGCAACAAGAGCGAAACTCCATCTCAAAAATAAATAAAAAACAAAACAAAAGAAAGACTGGATAGCAGCACCAAAATTTAGCAAAATGTAGACCACAACAGCTATTTAACCATTAATCCTGAATGATAGTAATTAAGTTACACAGAAAGAGAATGCAGGTGCTAGTAGAAGAGGAGGAAAGAAACAGGGAGAGTGAGGGAGAGAAAGAGAGAAGCAAGAAACATTATCTACCTATGGCTTCCATCTATCTGATTCACTAAGGTCAAAAAAATTCTCTCATATCAACTAAGAAATCTAATGAAACCAATCAACACTAGCTTATTCCCAGCATTTAGCTGTGCTTAAATAGGAGGCCAAGTTTTTCTAATTTATAATTTGATGAAAGCAAATTAGCATGTGTGAAATGTGTAGAAGACATTATAAGATGGCGGGCAATAATTCCAAGTACAAGCCACATACGCTGGGTGAAGTCACAGAATGAGACTTACGTGCAGTTACCACAGGGCAGTCGTTCAGGTCTTCATAGAGTGAGAACTTGAACCAGACCTCAGAAGAGAGGGAGGAAGGAGAGGAAGGCAGCACAAAAACATGACCATGAGTGAATATGTAGAATGCCAGTTCTTCTGTGCCCAGAGTTCATATTTAGAAAGAGAATTAAAATAAAATTGATTATATTGGACACAGATTAGATAATCCAAATTTAATAGCCAGGAGGAATCTTGAGTTGAAAGAAAGGCAGTGTGATGTTAGAAGAAGGGCTGAATTTGAAGTTGGAAAACCTACGTCTGAGAGCCAACTACCACTTCAGATATATGACCTTGAATAACCTCCATAAACCTCAATTTCCTTTCTGTAAAATGGGAAAATAGCACCCACCTAACTTCTTCTTAGGGATTTGTGAAAGTCAAGTTAGTTAAAAAATGGAAAACACCATAAACTGCAAAATTCTGAACAGATGTCTCGGCGATTATTCTATTTATTTTCAGCCTGACTCAATTTGTGGATGAAAAAAACTAACATACAGGAAGTAATTAATTAAATTCCAGGCCTTTTAATGAACAGTCTTGGGCTTTTTCTCTCAACAATATAATTTCTCCTATGGAACAATTTGAAAGCCAGGCATGCAAATTTAGACTAAAAGCAATGGACATAAAAGAAACCTGTATACATTCTTCAGTATTATGCACATGTGATGAGTGGTGCCTTTGGGCACTTGCCTGACAGTAGCTTGGACAGAAAAGACACTGGAGCCTCAGAGAATAACTATTGAAGCAATTCTGGAATTAAGAAACAAGTCCTGAAATGAGATGGTAAAAGATGTTAGAGGAAGAGAAGCAAGGTGAGACAAGGTGACACACAGAATCAGAAATGATGGACAGGAAGCAACTTTTAAAATAAATGTTTTCTGAGTAGCTACTAATATGCCAAGCCCTGTGCTGGGCGTTGACATTGCAGCAGTGAACAAATCCTGGCTCTCATCAAGTTTATATTTTATAGGAAATAGATGATAAAGAAGTAAATAAAATAATGTCAGATGACGATGAGTTCCTGGAAAGAAATGAAACAGGTTAATATGATAGAGACTGGCACAGGATGGCTAGAAGAGGGGTAGAAGTCAATTGGGGAGTGTTCAAGGCAGGAAACAGTTTTATGCAGAGCTCCTAAGCCATTGCCTTCCGGGACAGCAAGAAGGCCCACAGTGTTGCTGGAGAGGAATGACAAGGGACAGTAATAGGAAAAGAGGGCAGTGCAGTTCCTGGACCAACTCATGCGAACTCTCGATGTAGTCTGTGTGGTGGTGAGTTTTGATTTTATTTTAGGTAAAATGGAAAGCCAATGAAGGTCATGAACCACAAAATGACATCATCTGATCGATACTTTCAAAAGATTCATGCTTAAAAAATAATAATAGGCCGGGCGCGGTGGCTCACGCCTGTAATCCCAGCACTTTGGGAGGCCGAGGCGGGTGGATCACGAGGTCAGGAGATCAAGACCATCCTGGCTAACACAGTGAAACCCCGTCTCTACTAAAAATACAAAAAATTAGCCGGGCGTGGTGGCAGGCACCTGTAGTCCCGGCTACTCAGGAGGCTGAGGCAGGAGAATGGCGTGAACCCGGGAGGCGAAACTTGCAGTGAGCCGAGATCGTGCCACTGCACTCCAGCCTGGGTGACAGAGCAAGACTCTGTCTCAAAAAAATAAAAAATAAAAAATAATAATAATAATAATAATAATAAAAGGTATTAGTGTATCTGCTGTGTGGAGAATGAATTAGGATGGCTGAAAGAGTGAACACTGATTTACCAAATAGGAAGCTGTCACAGTAGTTGAAACACAAGTTATGGTGGCTAAGACTGGTAGGGGACTATGAAGATAAAGAAAAGAGGTCTATTTTGGAATAGAAGGGGATATGTTTTGAAAATAGAGAAACAAAAGTGACTATGAAGTAGGTTGATAAATTCTGCCACTAGCAAAAGCAGGGAAAATTACAAAGAGGGAATGGTTAAAAATGAAGTTGAATTCATTTTAATATGATAGAGGCTGGGGAAGGATGGCTAGAAGAGGAGTAGAAGTCAGTCGGGGAGTGTTAAAGGCAGGGAACAGTTTTACGCAGAGATCCTAAGCCTGTGCCTTCAGGGACAGCAAGAAGGCCCTTGTAACATGTACAAGTTTAGCCTTGTACATGTTAAATTTGAGGAAAAAGAAAAACATCCAAATTAGTTATTTCTACCAAGGGCTAGAAGTACAGGACTAGTCACAGATGGAAAGTAAGGGCAACAAAATAAACTTGAGAGCCACAAACCTGTGGCTTACAGTTAAAATTACAAAACACTGTCAAAATTTAATTAACTTTAGGAAGATCACTTTGTCCTCGCAACAGGTTTTTGAAGTATATTTTTCTAAGTATTTAATATATACTCTTAACAGTCTGCAAATTTGCAAAAACTGAAGTTAATGAGTGGTTAATTGACTTAAGATTTTTTCCAGAATCAAATTCCTTTCTCCATACATACATGCGTTGGGGTGTGTGTGTGTGTGTGTGTGTGTGTGTGTGTGTGTACAGATGTGCACCTACTGCAAGAAATGAAAGGGATTGGGAAGGAAGCAAGATAACAGTTATTCACATGGAAGATCGACAAGTGTAAATATTTACCACCAACAGCACAGTGATATTACGGCAAGTTTATGAAAGAAAAAAAGGATTTTCAATTCTGAATCCATATCCTACCATTTTAAGACCCGTAGATCATTTGATTCTTTCTCCCCAATTTTGGAATTTCCACTCAGCTCAAAACACATTTGAATCTTTTATTAAGGTTGCTTTGAACCTAATGAGGCTTAAAATATTGCTGCAGCATACTTAGCAAAGTTCTTCTGACTCATAACAGTTTTATGATTTTTCTCTTATCCTCAGTTGCTATACCTGCCTTTCAGGAACTGCCCTCGTTTTCAAGAACTTGAGAGTGAGACTTTGAAATCAGAGGAATTCCAGAAGAGGCTGCACCCTTATAAGGTTAAAAGCTAGTTTTGTTTAGTGGTACTTGTTAGTTTGTTAGCGGTACTTGAGTGTGAGGGCCAAGACACAAGATGAAGCTTTGGCTTCTTAAAAAGATGGGACAAATGCATCTGTCAGTGGCTGGTTATAGCAATGGGTTAGAATATTTAATGAGAGAGGTCATCACTCCTGCTTCCCTTCCCCGTACAGGGGTCACAAGCCAATAGACAAGCCAGTCCTTTTGAATCCTTTACTCATGGCCCTGAGAGGAACCAGGTGTGAGTAAATGGCTGGATGAGAATAAATACAAGTCTAAAATCACCTGCCTTATTCAGGCTGAGGGGCTGGGATTATTGTCTTCATATACAAAGGATAGTCTTTTTTTTGTTTCTATTTTGCAAAATACCCATTTCCAGCACAATACAAAAGGTAGATATAATGCTGTGTACTTTTTTAGATAATCTTTTGAATGAATAATACATTCATACTGCCCAAAAATTAGAAAATATAAAAAGGAATACAGTGGAAGTCTCCATGACCCCACAGGTAACCCCTAGCATTATTTTCTAGTAGTCTTTTATGTATTTTATGTAGTCTTTTACATATTTTATGTAGTATTTTGTGCAGTCTTCCAATTTCCTTATGCATATACAAACATAAAAATATATTCTGATAGTTTCTCCTTTTGTTACACGAAAATGGTATACATAGGGTTGGGCACCTTGGTTTTGTTTTGTTTTTTTTTTTCCATTTAAGAAAATATATTGGAAATATTTCTATATCTGTATGTAAAGAGTTTCCTCCTTTTCTTTTCTTTCTTTTCCTTTTTCTTAACAGATGTGTGATATTTATATTTATGTCATAATTTATTTAACCAGCCCCTATTGATAGGAATATGGGTATTTTTCAATCTTTCATTTTTACAAACAGCATGTATGAATACCTTGTGCATCTAAATAGTTTCACAAGAATACCTGTGGGATAATATCCTAGAAGTAGACATTCTGGGTTAATTTGAAATATTATTAATTTACCCTCCAAAGAGGTTTTACTACTTTCTACTTCTATCAGCACTGCATGCAAGTGCCCATTTCTCCACAACTTTGCCAACAGTATGTGGACCACTCTGGGGATATTTGTCAGTCTGGTAAGTGGAAAATAATATCACTAGAAGCATCCTTCCCCTCTAAAATTAGGAATAAGACAAGGAAACTCACTATTATAACTACTGTACAACATCGTGCTATAGTCCTTTTTTTCTTGTGATAAGTGAGTTTGGGTATCTTCATCTAGTTAAATGCCATTTTTTGGTTTGTGTTTTGGTGTTATATTTCTTTTTTAACTTTTATTTTAAGTTCAGGGGTACAAGTGCAGGTTTGTTATATAGGTAAACATGTGTCATGGGGGTTTGTTGTACAGAGGATTTCATCACCCAGGTATAAAGCCTAGTACTCATTGGTTATTTTTCCTGACCCTTTCCCTCCTCCCACCCTTCACCTCCCGAGAGGCCCCAGTGTGTCTTGTTCCCCTCTATGTGTCTATGTGTTCTCATCAGTTAAATGCCATTTATATTTCCTTTTATATCAATATCCCTTGACTATTTTTCTTTTGGATGATTGATTTTCCTTTTACTGTAAGTTTTTAGAAGCTTTTTTCTGTATATTTTAACATTTCTGTCTGTGATATTTTGTGTGTGAAAAAAACACACTCAATGTGCTTTTTCCTGTTTTTCTCACTTGACAACACCAATCAACACAGACAGAAGACTTCTGTGACCAAATATGGGGGATCTCTCCGCAAGAAAAGGCAGCCCGTTCTGTAGTGGACACCAGCTGGGTGGCCTCCAATTCAGTTTTGACACCATCTATCTGGAGATAGCATCAGATCCTACAGGTTGAGGACTCAGGCCCCAAAACTGGCCGCCCCCAACCCGCCACCTCAGACATAGATGAAAGTCCAGACCTACAAACTTCTGACAGACTGGCTTTAAGTTGGAGTTCCCACAACTTCCTCTTTGGGTTCGATCAGTTTGCAGGGGCAGCTCACAGAACTCAGGGAAACAGTTACTGGTTATTACAAAGGATATTACAAAAGATATAAGGAAAAGGTCAAGGAGCTTGCCTACCTTCTTCAGGACCACCACATTCCAGGAACCTCTATATGTTCAGCTGTCTGAAGGCTCTCTGAACCCTCTCCTTTTGGGCTTTTTATGGAGATTTCATTGCATAGGCATGATTGATTAAGCCATAGGCTATTGGCTATCAACTTAAATTTTAACTCCCTCCCCTCCCCAGAGGTTCTGAAGTAGGGCTGAAAGTCCCAGTGCTCTAATCCTGCCTTGGCTTTCTGGTGACCAGCCCCCATCCTGAAGCTGGCCAGGGACTGCCAGCCATCAATCAATCATTAGCATGCAAAAAGACATACTTTGGAGACTCCAAGGATTTTAGGAATTCTATGGCAGAAAATGGAGATGAAGACCAAATATAAGGCCGGGCACGGTGGCTTACACTTGTAATCCCAACACTTTGGGAGGCCAAGGTGGGTGGATCACCTGAGGTCAGGAGTTTGAGACCAGCCTGGCCAACTTAGTGAAACCCTGTCTCTACTAAAAATACAAAAAATTAGCCAGGCGTGGTGGCAGGCACCTATAATCCCAGCTACTCGGGAGGCTGAGGCAAGAGAATCACTTGAACCCAGGAGGCGGAGGTTGCAGTGAGCCGAGATGGCGCCACTGCATTCCAACCTGGGCAACAAGAATGAAATTCCATCTCAAAAAAAAAAAAAAAGAACGACCAAATACATATTTCACAATATCACAGACAATGAATGGCATTCTTTAAAAAAAGTTTGTCTATTAACTGCTTACCGTGTTCTTGCCATGCAGGTTCTGTATCGATATATTCTTATATGGCTTCTATATTTTGAGTCATGTTTAGAAAAGCTTTCCCCACTCCTAGGTTATAAAGGAAGTCTGTAATGCTTTCTTCTAATTCCACTCTAGCTTCATTTCTCATTTATATATTGAATTCATTTACAGTTCATACTGGTAGGAGGTATGAAGTATGTATCCTGTTTAAGTTTTTTCCTGGAAGATTATCTAATTGCCCCATCATTATTTATTGAATAGTTCATTTTTTTCTACTTATTTAAGCTATTATATATTAAAATTCCCATAGGCGTGGGGTCTATTTATGTAATTTTTATTCTGTTTAATTTTTTATTAGCCAAAACTTGGGTTTTAACTATTAAGACTTTATAATATGCTTTAATATCTAAAGGGCTAGTCATCCCTCATTGCTTTTTCTGAGTTTCCATGGCTATATTTTAATTTTCTTTGTGAACTTTAGTGTCAGCTTGTCTAGTTCCAAAGTATTTTTTAACTTTTAGTATTTTCATTAGGATCATATTAAATTTATTTAACTTAGGGGGAATTTGCAACTTTTCACTGTCAAATCTTTCTTTCTAAGAATATGGTACATGTTCCTACTTGTTTTATCTTAAAGATTATTTTAGGGTTTTCTTCATATAGGGTCTTTACATTTTTTGTTAAGTTTGTTTCAGGTTTACAGTATCTCCAGTTTTCAAAAATGTGCACCTCTGATTTCTTCCTTTTGCCTATTTGCACTGGCCACTACTTACAGTATAATGTTATATGCAGTGTTGGTAGTGGGTATTCTTGTCTTATTTCTGATTTTAGCGGAGTTTTCCTAATAAGCATACAGGCTTTTGAACCAAAATAGACATATTTTTATCAAATTAAGGAAATATCCACCTTTCTTATTTTCTTGAGTGCATTTGTTTAAATCAATATTAGTTGTTTAATCTCCTGAATGATTGTTTTAACTTTTTTAATATAATCAAATTATTTTTCTCCTTGGATTAATTACAATGATTGATTACATTCATAGATTTACCAATGTTGAACAATCTTTACATTTCTCAAATCAAACCCATTTCCTTTTATGTGACATTGAATTACTTCCTATTATTTTACTTACACTTTTCACATTGATATTTACAAGTGGCATTGAACTAATCGTTTTATTTTGGGGGCAATCTTTGTCAGTATCAGTGTTACACTTAATTCATAAGAAGTTCTTGAAAGTTTTCTTTCATCTTCTATGCTCCAGAACAGTTAAAATAGCATTAGAATAGTTTACTCTTGAAAAGCTTGGTAGAATTCCTCTATGATAGCCATCTGGCGGCCCTGGAGCTTTTATGTTTGAGAAGACGGCAGTAGGAGCTCTTTAACAATAATTTCTATTTATTTTATGAAAATCTATTGGGGTTAATATTGGCAAATTGTAGTTCCCTAGAAATTTCACCCATCAGACAGACAGTATCTTCCAAAAGGCTTCCCAGAAATGGCTGCCAATTTCAGCAGTCAGATAGCTGAACTTTGGGTCTCATTATTGCGACAATCCAAGAAACATACAGAACCTAGCCAAAGATTTGCATTCCATCCAAGTTTTATTATGTATAGCCAAAGATCAAGTCCTATTTCTGTTGCATTTTCCTGGATGCTTTGGCCTGAAATATGCTTTCCTTTCTCACCTGGGACATATTTACGCGTGAGTTATACTTTACCCACTTCTAAAAAGAATCTGAGGCGGTACGCTTCAATCCAATTCCAGCACAAACCAGGAACATGTGGCAGTCAGCCAACATCTATCTACATTTTAAATGTAATAATAAGGAATAATCAATTCGTGTTTGTAAAATTCTTTGGAATGGCATTATCGTAACCAGTATTACTGGTGCATTTTTCTTTGAAGAACAGCGGTTCTCAACAGGGGCACATTTGCCTCGCAACGAACATTTGGCAATGTCTGGAGACATTCTGGGTTATACAAGTAGGAGATTAGGAATGCTACTGGCATCTATTGGGCAGAGGCCAGGATACTGTGAAACATCCTATAATGCACAGGACAGCTCCCCACAACAAAGAATTGTCCAGCCCAAAATATCAATAGTGCTGAAGCTGAGAAACCTGTGTAGGAATTTTTCTTTCTCTGTTTGTGTTTCAGGATTTTATAGCTACCTTGGGAAAACTTTCAGGACTCCATGGCCAGGACCTTTTTGGAATTTGGAGTAAAGTCTATGACCCTTTATATTGTGAGGTAAAAGAAAAAAAATCACAAGTTAACTTGCAATCTGATTTTATGACTTAGGCTTATTTTGAAATAGATGAATATCTTTTCTTTCACTTCTTTATGAATGTGTTACTTATACTTCTTTTGACATTGAAACATAATTCACAACTTCCTTATATTAACTTGAAAATGCTGACTTCTCTTTTCTCTCTATTATTATTTATGTTTTTGACCTTTAGAAAATTACAAGCAAAATTGCTTTTCTTCTATGAGTTTCCACTTTAGTTTTTTTCCCCCCTTGGATTCAGTAGGATCTTATTTATTTTGCAGCCACTCAAAAATGCTGGGTTCCTGTCCTGGGTCTTAATGAAAAAACAATGTTGTTATAAAGAAAGAGGGAAAAATTACCTGATTTCCGAATGTAGAAATAAACAAGCAAAATATAAGCCAGGCTATTTATATTTGCTTATCAAGAAAGAACCTCTTTCTTGCTTTGCGATGCATTTGATATATCCTTTGTGGCCAGATAAATTATGATTGCTTTTCAAGGTTACATGGTGTTTCTCACTCACCATGCTCCACCTTCTGGCCAAAAGGAGTACTCGCTATTCCTGTTTTCCCAACTAGCTCACTAAACACGGGGCAAGATTCTGACCACCCACCTAATTCATATTGACTTCTAAGTTTGAGGTCATCGTGAGAGTCTGGAGGGTAGCAATTACTTTCGTAGTTCTACCTTAATAACAGATGACACAGTTTGCCGCCATCCATCCTAGAGTTAATTGACCCAATCACATGCTACTTCCCCAGTATTTTCACTTTATCATCAGCATCTGTTTCAGTGAAAATTCATTAGCCTTGTAAAAGACTCTTCAGTGAAAACAAGAGCCCCAATTTTCATTCCAGGCTTGATTTTTTTTTTCTTCCGTACTACAGTTTGATCTGAGCTATTCCAAAATGTGGTCATGTCATGTGATATCTTTTCCAAATCTCTCTCACTTATTTCCTCTGTAGGTCACTCCACTTTGGTGTCCTCTTTCACGAACTCACTTTCTCTCTCTCTTAATCCTGCCTTTGAAACTGGGGGACTCCTAATCAACTCTTCCTAACGGGTAATAAATATTGGCACAAGGTCTCTACCTGCCCTGCTTCTACTTATTCATTCATTTAACACATATTTACCAAGTATCTACTGTGTGCAAGGTGCAGGCTTTCCTCAAGAGTCAGTGAACTACAGCCAGGGGTGGTGGCTCCTGCCTGTAATCCCAGCACTTCTGGGAGGCTGAGATGGGAGGATCATTTGAGGCTAGAAGTTCAAGATGAGCTTGGACAGCATAACGAGGCCCTATCTCTACAAAACACTTTTAAAAATTAGCCACGTGTGGCCAGGTGCAGTGGTTCATGCCTATAATCCCAGCACTTTGGGCTGAGGTGGGCAGATTGCCTGAGCTCAGGAGTTCGAGACCAGCCTGGCCAACATGGCAAAATCTCATCTCTACTAAAAATACAAAAATTAGCTGGGTGTGGTGGCGCATGCCTGTAATCCCAGCTACTTGGGAGGCTGAGGCAAGAGAATCGCTTGAACCCAGGAAATGGAGGTTGCGGTGAGCCAAAATCATGCCACTGCACTCCAGGCTGGGTGACAGAGCAAGACTCTGTCTCAAAAAAAAAAAAAAAAAAAAAGCGCCACGTGTGGTGGCATGCACCTGTAGTCCCAACTACTCAGGAGGCTGAGGTGAGAGGATTGCTTGAGCCCTGGAGTTTGAGGTTACAGTGAGCTGTGATGGCCACTGCATTCCAGCCTTGGTGACAGAGCAAGACCCTGTCTCTGAAAAGAAAAAAAAAAAAAGTCAGCAAACTAGAACTTGATGGGGGTAGGGGAGAACATATCACTGAAGGCTCCAGAAATATATTGCCTTTCCTAACTGGCCTCTCAGGCAGCCCATTCAGCTTTTAAGGAAACATCATTTAACTCTGTCAGGTTCATAGAAAGATTTCTAACCCTTTCATAAAATAATGAGGTATTATTTCCCTACTGCACCCTTACTCTGCAAAATATGAGCCACCCACTGATCCAGAGTTAAACCAAAAGCTATGGACTGGGTAGCGATGGGTAAATTCATTTATATAAGCTTCTCTTCTGAAAGTCAATACCACTACTTATCACAATATGAAGTTCTCTTAGAAAGAAATGGCAGGACAAGAAAGTCTGGCCCTACTAGTTCTTGTGAGGTGAAAAAGGATAAGTCAACAAAGAGGACAGTCATATAAATACACATGCATTTTTCTTTGCTACAGAGTGTTCACAATTTCACTTTACCCTCCTGGGCCACTGAGGACACCATGACTAAGTTGAGAGAATTGTCAGAATTGTCCCTCCTGTCCCTCTATGGAATTCACAAGCAGAAAGAGAAATCTAGGCTCCAAGGGGGTAAGTATTAAAAAATGAGAGGAGTATATTGGATTTGTGGTTGAACGATCCGGGTGTGAGTCGTTCTCTCCACTAATCAACTGTGTGATCTCAGTTCACTTAATCACTCTTGCACCAGCTTCCATTCTGCAAAATGGGGATATTAATGATTTCTACTTCATAGACAGTGAGTATTAAAATGAATGTACGCATTCAAAGGGCTTAGAACAAACAGTACCTGGTACATAATACTCTGTCAATAAATGTCATATGTTAGTATAATCATAACTATTACTCAGGCCCTTAGTTTTCTATCTGGAAAATGAAAGCTAAAGCTAAATGACCCTTTCCATCCCCTCCAGATCAAAAATCAAGGATCTGTGTCTGAGCCACATGAAAATGAATTGTGTCTTGTGGCCTATGTGATGAATTTTTCAAGTGGGAGGTATGACAAAAGTGGCCTGTTTTCCTGAAACCCTGAGTGGTAGTCATTGTGAAAGCTGACAAAATATATTTTTCAGGCTAATTGTTATATTTTTCAGACCAATTATGCACTGTTAAAATATGTTGCAATTGACAAGTTTATAACACAGCTTGAAATTTTTCATTGACATTGAAAGCTGTTGAGATTTATTTATCAGTGATGCCTCTTCTTGGTTAGAACTGGCTCTTCGTAGCACAGGACACCCTGCCATATGAAGGCAGACCCAGGCAAGAGGATGCTGGATTCTTGTAATCAGGATAAGTGGATGGAAGAAAAAAGTCAGGACTAGCAAAGACAAGGACAGAGATGTTGGGGCCTTTGAGAGAAACTGGATGGGCAGGCCAAGATACCAAATGGGGTGTCAAACTCAGATGTGGTTATCGTAGGTATTAAAACTACATTTTAAGATTAATACAATCACATCATGATTCCAGCCATTGACAGACACTATTCACCACAGCATCAGGACAAGTGCATCAAAATCCCAACAGAATGCATAGAGGCAAAGCATATTAGGGCTGGACCAGACTGGGAGGTTGTTCACTGAGGCTACTTAACTAGGGAAAAAATGCAAATCACTGACCAGAAAAGGAATCAACTATAGCTAGAAAAGCGGGGCTGCACACCAGGTATAAAGAGTGAGGCAAGCTGTAACCAGGGGAATGAGGTATGAAACCAGGATGGTCAGGAGCAAATTCATGTGAGATGAATAAAGTAGGTTGGGGCAAAAAATTTAGGACAGTGGCCATTAATGACATGAGGATGTTGTGGACCTGCTATTACAGAAATCCTGACTGCCTGGCACAGAGACAGATTTGGTAGAAATATGCAAGTCCTTACTTCACATTAAACACATGAGCAACAAGATCCAGCCTTGAGGAAGGGAGAGTCTCCAGAGAGGAGTCTTAGATGGAACCTGGAGTGCTGGAAAAAATTACCAGGCAGGATACAGACTGTGTGTATGGGCAGAACCCAGGAAGAAGCTCAATCTTAAGTGCTTAACAACAAAAGATGTAGAGGGTGCCTTGGAAGCCACATAAGCACTCAGCCTCATTTCTGGCCCACCAGGTGCCAGCAGTGTGACTCAGTCGCAAGCCCCATCAAATGGTGGAAGTGGGACTCTTGATTTATTTCCCCCAACCTAGTTATGGTGGATTCAGGCATCTAGTCGCTCACGACTCAAAGTGCAGTCTACTTTTCAGCATTGGCATCAACTACCACCTGCCTAGAAACACAGGCGCCACTCCCAAACAAGTTGAATCAGGATCTGCATTTGAATAAAATCCCAACATGCTTTATACCAAACGGAAATTGACAGTAGTCTAATAGTAGATGTAGGGATGTGTATATATGAATAAGAAATGGAGTTGCTCCACTTTCCTCATGTTTCCTCTTTTATGTCCCTTGCCTACTAGAAGATTACATTCGGGAGAAGCCACTTCCCCTCTCTGGATCTCTGTTTCATTACCTATGAGGAGATTAAACTAGACTCTGTCTATAAGAGTCCTTCTCTGAGATGTTCTCTGATCTTGGATTCTAAAGGCTGGCACTTGTATGAAACCAGCTGTCCTGCTTTCTGGAAAAAGTCCAGCGCCATTGTTAAGCAGGAAAATTTCTCCTGTGTGGTTCTGCCAAAACAAAAGCTCAGACTATTATTATTCAGATCTGGCTGGGCAAGAGAGATTTGTCAACTACATGTTTATTGAATGATGAAACAGCTGAACACATTCCTGCACAGAAAACACACATTGTCTAGGTGACAAAGAGTAATGTGGAAACATCAGGGCCATCTTCTGACCTTTGCTAGTTTTTTTGTTAGTTTGTTTTGTTTTTGTTTCTTTGTATTTTTTGTTTCTGTGTTTGTTTTTGAGACAGGGTCTCACTCTGTCCTCCAGGCTGGAGTGCAGCAGCATGATCACGGCTCACTGTAGCCTTGACCTCCCAGGCTCAAGCGATCCTGCCACTTCAGACTCCCAAGTAGCTGGGACTACAGGCATGCACCACCATGCCCAGCTAAATTTTTTTTTAATTTTTTGCAAAGACAGAGTCTCCTTATGTTGCCCAGGCTAGTCTTGAACTCCTGGGCTCAAGCGATCCTCCACCTTGGCCTCCCAAAGTTCTGGGATTATAGGCATGAACTACTGTGCCCAGCCTAGAATTTTTATTTCGTCATTTAACTTCAGGGGTGACACTGTTCAGTAAGACACACACACGCGCGCGCGCACACACACACACAACCAAAAAAATCCCTGGGGCAAAGTTAGGACCATATGGCTGGTCATATCAGTGAAAAGAGAGCTCTTCTTGCTCTAGGCCAGAGGTTGCCTGTATGCCTAATCCAGCCCACTACCTGGTTTTGTAAATAAAGTTTTATTGAAATACAGCCACACTGATTCATTTATGCATTGTCTATTGCTGCTTTCATGCTACCACCGCAGAGTTGAGTAGTTGCAACAGATTTTATAACCCACAAAGCCTAAGTATTTACTCTCTGGACTTTTACAGAAAAGTTTGCCAACCTCTGCTGTAGACTAGAAATGAAGCAAGCAAAGTTTATGCCTTCAGATCAATGATATTTTGTCTAGTTTATGAAGATTTAATAAAGGATACAACAGATAACTTTGAAGCTAGCTTTCCACTATAGCGTGGTCTAATGATTACAAATAAAGGTTTTGACACAGGACATGCTAGATTTATAGCCCTCCTTCTCTGCTTGCAAGTTGTATAATCTGATTAAGTTGCTGAGCCTCTCCGAGCCTCAGTTTCCCCTACAAAACAGAATATTGATATGCCAGAGCCTGAGGATAATCATGATAGTCACCCCTAATCACTCCTGGGATAAGGGTGTAATCATACCAGAACCAAGAACTGATATATTCATGACCAAAACTGCAGCCTGACCAAAAGGCACTTGTTGACAAAGGGCAAGTTGCTGATTTCAGGTGGCTGTCATGGCTCCCAAAAGCTTGGCCACAGATTTTAGCACCAACATGGCATGTTAATCAAGCTAAAGTCCCTAATGCATTCCACAGGGCAACCCTCTCTGACATGGAGGGATTTAGACCTGTTAGACATGTACATTCAGATTATCCTGTTCATCCTCAAGGAATTTCCAGCCTCTTATAAAAAGAGCAGATACCTACCACCTTAATTAACCCTTTTTTATGCTTCCTGGTGTACAGACCTGTCTTCTTACTATTTTATGAGTTTTTGGAGGGCAAGGACCAGGTCTGATTCTCCTAGCACAGTGTCTGGCGCATCATAGCTGCCCAGTATGTGTTTGTTGAGTGGACTACAGAACCTGAGATTATAGTCAATCTGTTAATATCAATGCTCTGCTCATTACAACTCACACACACACACACACACACACACACACCCTACTGGTCATTCTCAGCCAGGAGAGCACATGCAGGGTAAAGAGACCAACAGAGACACCAGATAGTTACAGACATCTCTGAAGCAACATGTCCTTAAAACAGGATTTGTTTTGGCACCACAAGGTACCCCACAGCCCTCAGTGCCTAGAAATAGGATAAATACTGCAAGCTCTGTATCTGCCTTTTACCACCTCAGGAGCAACAGCAGTTAGGTGTTCAGATGTGAAGTGTGAAGAGCAAAAGTTTCCTCTACTGAAGACAGACAGAAACTCAGATGAAAGCTAAAGATGCTGGCTGTCCCCCAAGTAGTGACACCTAGGGTAACCTGGAGAAATGGTCCACAGAGAATAGTCCATGATCTGTACAGACATCCAGAGAGCTGCTTTCTCCCATGGCCTCCCACAAGTCTGACTGCCAGAGAGTAGAAGCAAGAGGGGTGAAAACAGAGGAGTACCTGCTGTGCTGTCATTTCAGGTCAGCTCTGGAGAAGAACATGGGCTAAGAATTATCTTTTATGATCTGAAAAAGCTGTCTGAAGTTCCTTCCAAGCTTATCAGCCTCCTAACCTGAGCTTTAACAAAACCCGGTGTGGTAGAGTCCTAGTGTGCCAATCCAGCTTTCCTTACCTGGCTCTGTGAGTCAGTATCTCTGGACTTAAGATTCCTTACCTAAAAATGAGGGTTGAGATGTAGGATTCAGTTAAAAACAAAAAAAGTATGTAAATCACATTACCTAGCACAGAGCAGATGCTCAATAAAGTTAGATCATCACCCCTCTTCTTAAGTCACGGCAGGGAGAGTCCGCAACTATGAATAGAAGCTTATGTTTGGTTCAGTTTGGTTATTGATTCATCTCCTTTAAGGTGTCCTGGTCAATGAAATCCTCAATCACATGAAGACAGCAACTCAGATGCCAAGCTACAAAAAACTTATCATGTATTCTGCGGTAAGTATTTTCATCTTCATTTAACATATTTGTTCAAGTGTGTGATCTCTTGAAGCACAGGATCTCATCCTTTTTTTATCTTCATTTCCCCTTCTCCTTATACATGGTAGGCACTTGCACAAAGCTTTTAGAATTAAATGCATCGTTCTGTCCTTTAAGGGATTTATAGTCTAAACTAACAAGAAGACAAACATAAACACTATACAAAATGGGATGGAAATGCCATGCAGGCAAGTGCTTTGGCACCTCAGAAAAGCTAGCCACCCCTTCTGTTCCAAGAGGGTGGAGAAGAGAAGCAGAAAGGCTTCCTAGACAAGGCAGCACATCCAACACATCAAGAGGAAAGGGATTAGTAAATGCTCCTCACTAGTGTGTAAGACAAATAAAGTAAATTATTAGGACAAAGGTGGAAGGCCAGGTATGTTGTGTGGAAAAGGTGGTACCAAATTAGTGGATGTTAACCGTGCTGCTCAATATGGAACCTAGTAGCCACAAGTAGCTGCTCACATTTAAATTAATTATGATTAAGTAGAATGAAAAATTAAGTCCCTCAGTTGTATTAGCCACATTTCAGGTGTTCAATAGCCATATATAGCCAGTGGCTACTGAATTGGAGAGCACAGGTATACAACATTTCCATCACCACCGAAGGTTTTTTAGACAGCCCTGATACGGAGTGTCAGAAGTTTATGCTAGATGGCAGCTGAAGGGCCATCTTGTCCTGCTGCTTCTTTGTTTAATTGCAGAAAGAAGCAAGGAAGCAAGGGAGAACCCCCCTGTCAGTGTTTGCTCAGGGAAGGCAGGGCAGGGGTGACAGGATAGGAGCACCATTTTGGAAATTAATTATTTTATAGAATAACTGGATGTTGGGAACAGGATATGGTGTAGAAAGCTTTTGTGATAGTCTAGAAAAATGGGGATATGGCCTAAAATTAGGGCAGCGGCAGGAGAGGAAAAGAAGTGCGCCAGGTTACAAGAATAGCTGAGTGTGCATTCTCAGTGATGAATCGGAAGTGGGTGGAAGCCAATGATGTGGAAGGTGAAGCCCCAGATGAAGTCAAGTTTGCAGTTCCCAGTGGCAGGAAGGAGGTGGTCTTGGGCCAGGTAACTGTACTGATTAGACAATGGGTTTGAAATGCCACAGGGGCATCCCAGCAGAAAACTTCAGACGGCAAAGAGAATAGAAGGAGGAAAGGGAAGAAGGACTGCAACTCAAAGTTGGAGCTACATTTGGGAGTAGAAAGAAAAGAGAACAAGAGATCTTAGAAGAGGCTTTCATCTTGGAGAAGCCAGGCAGAGAACAGTCTGAGAAGCCAGGGAGAGACACAGTGTTGGGGGAAAATTCTGCAATTGTATTATACATTCAAATAGCTGCCCATGGAGTCTGGGATGAGCAGGGAAACAGGACATAGCACGCTGACTCCTTTTACTCACGTCTCCATGACAAAAAGGTTCTCAGCTGTGGCTGGAGAAAGAAAGTCATGTTTTCATTCATGCAAGAAGGTGAAAGAGGTGACTGAAGATACCAGGAAGTTTGTTTATTATCAGGAGCCCTAAATGGTATAGACTAGGGAGGTAGCCCTGGGCAGGAGCAGAGTGCTTCCTGGAGAGAGATAGGCCTGAAATTACTCATTTCTGCCAATTTTTGTAGTGTCTAATCTGATTTCTAGTTTTAACTTGTGGTGTGACTTCCAGCATGACATATCCGTAGCTCCTTTTTTTTCTCTATTAGATTACTTCTAACCCCTTTTGAATATGTGCACGCTGCCATACAGTTTAGGCAGCCAAATGTTATCCCAGTTTTGTAGATATGGAAGTTGAGGACTGCCTAAGATTACATAGCTAATCAGTGGCAGAAAGGGGGTTGAAAACCACTCCCCTATACCTTCCAGCCACTCTGGGGTAAACATTTAGCTTTACAATTATTTTTAAACTGCACCCTATACTTCCTTGCATTTTATCTTCCCTAAACATTTAAACCTCATATATTCTTCCACAACTTTAAATCACAGATGATGCTAATCTATAGAAAAATATAATCTAGCATTAATGTGTTTCAAAATATTTCAAAAAGGCACAGCACTTAAGGAGACTTGATTCAAATTTACTTTCTTCCATTTGGAGTTATATGACATTAAGCAAGTTGCTTAATTTCCCTGGGTCTCAATTTCTTCGTCTTTTATTATTATTTTTAAAATTATTTTATTTTATCGAGATGGAGTCCCATTCTGTCGCCTTCTGAGTGCAGTGGCGTGATCTTGGCTCACTGCAACCTCTGCCTCCTGGGTTCAAGCAATTCTCCTGCCTCAGCCTCCCAAGTAGCTGGGTTTACAGGCCCATGCCACCCCACCCAGCTTTTTTTTTTTTTTTTTAGTAGAGATGGGGTTTCACCATGTTGGTCATGCTGTTCTCGAACTCCTGACCTCAAGTGATCCGCCTGCCTCGGGCTCCCAAAGTGCTGGGATTATAGGCATGAGCCACGCCAATTTCTTCATTTTTTAAATGGAAATGATGATACATATCTAAATCATACTGCCTAGCACACCGCTAATGCTCAACCAAAATCTTTCCTTCTCTACTTATTAAGTCATTGTGGGCGCATGGGAAATTTAATTGAATCAGAAGCCATCATGGTTCTCTACAAGTGCTTCATACCTATTGAACGTGAATCTGAACAGGCGATAAAATTGATTTCAATCTCTGTAGCATGACACTACTGTGAGTGGCCTACAGATGGCGCTAGATGTTTACAACGGACTCCTTCCTCCCTACGCTTCTTGCCACCTGGTGGAATTGTACTTTGAGAAGGGGTAAGTGACTGTTTTTCAAAACCCGTATCACTGGACCTTGGGTTTCATTATTATTATTTTGGGTTAAGGGTTGTGTGCCTGTTTGTCTTTGATTTGGTTTTATATTCAGAGGGAAGAATGGTGGTAACAAGATCTTTGCTAGTTATGTCTCTTTTTTCTTTTTCATGAAGACTTTTATTGGAAAATAATATACACAGTAGATGAAAAAATTGGGAAATAGCCTATGTAACAGAAATTACATTTTTAAAAAAATTAAGGTACTCTAAGAAGTAGGTATGTATTGTATATATACTTGTCAAGAGAAAAATTTCTTGATGGTTATATAATAATATTTTTTCAATTAAAGAATTCAAACATATTCATTCAGCTTCTGATGATTCATATCCACAAGTCAAGATTCTTAAAGTACAATTTCTAACTGGTGTCTACCTCTTTGTGACCTGGTGTGGCCCTCCCCAGGTGACCATGGCTTAGCTTGAACCTATTAGAAGGGTCAAAGTTAGCGTAGCCAAATGTCCCAGTTCACTAGAATTGACCCATGAAATCTGGTGTTCTCAGAACGTGTGAATTTCATTGTTAAAACCAGGAACGTCCTGGAAAAACTGGGGAAGAATTGATTATCACAGCCAAGGTCATACCAAAATATTTATCTGCTGTGACAATGACATTCTCATTGGGAGGAGAAGAAGGAGGTGTTTGGAACAAGTCACCATACTTCATGGGATATTATTAGTGAAATAAGAGCAAGGAAAGGGCTGAGTTAAGGCAGTGACCCCAGAGTTTGTTTCAGGATTAGTCAGGGAGATCTAATTTGCCCTTCCCTCAAGGCATTCACAATAGCTGCACACCAACCTGATTGTGCAGTTACATGGGGACCTGGCTCAAAAGAGCCCATGCTTGTTTTAATGATCTGCTGTGGCCATCTTTAAATTGTAATAATGTTTAAACAATGGGCCCTATATTTCATCTTGCAAATTTTGTAGTCTTGGATGTAGCTTTCTGGCCTCTGAATTTGTAGAGTAAGAAAATAACAGCACAGAGACTTCATTCTCAACCAGTATCTTCACTGCTTACAAAGAAGTGAGTTCTGCACAGTTAGGGATGGGTAGATACATTCATTATTGAACCTCTAACTGGGTGTCAGGCACAATGAACTAGAACTAAAATGTGGTCTTAGTTAACCTTGCTCTCAAATATCTAGAGTCAGAGTGGAGAGATAAGACCCACAAAATGGAGACTGGCCAAATAGAGCAGAAAATGGGAATGAAAGGACTAGAGACATAAAACCCTCTCTTGATAACAAGCCCGGCACAAGTCTGCCCATCAGAAGGCCAGCTCTGGGCACAGAGTTAGTAAATCCAACCAAATTCCAGGATCAGTTTCAGGGACAGGCACCATCTCCTTTGGGATAAGACAAGAGAAGTTACTGACTCTACTCGTACCTCCCTGTTCTCTGGTTTCTGGACCCCAGTGGTCCAGAGCCTGCTTTCTTGGTGCACAGAAGCATTTTCTCCCACTGAATTGCCTTCTTTTACCACCCTGAGTTAAATCTATATTACGAATCAAGTATGGAGTATTTTTTCAACTGAAAGGCAGTGACATACAGAAAAAATTAACCAAGGGCCACGTAAAGGTCAAGTCCAATTTGTTGTTATATTAGGATTTTTGTTTATTGGCACTCCAGGGAAATATCAAAGGTTAAACGTGATTGCTTTTAAATTAGGAACAAGGAGGCTTCGAGTTAACAAATTCTGTCTAAGCCTGCTTATTAGGTGATCCTGACTGTGAAGTGATCTCACATTTTCTTATGAGAAGATATGGAGAGAGACAGAAAGAGAGAATATTTTAGATTTTCAACCATCTTAAATACTTAAACTGTTCATGTTGTAGAAAAGGTAGCTAAAAATATACTTTAAAGATTTAATTTTGGGTTAGATACAGAGATTTAAAATCATAGACTATATAAAATAATTCATTAAGTTAATATTGCTTTGTTTCACTTTTACATTTTATAAAATGATCTTATCTAAACTCTTTGTATGCATCTTTGGCTTGTGTCTTCACCACTAAAGCCAATTTTGAGTCTTTTAAAATTGTTTCCCAGATATATTCACTAATAAAGACAATTTTGTCTTCTATATAGATGAACCTCAGATTTTTGAATTCTTAACCCAATATCTAACAGTACACTGCAGGTGTACATTAATAGATGTGATTCACACGTGGTGATTCAGGCACCCAGGGTTCCCTCTTTGGACCTACGGTTTCAAGAGTGCTGTGCTCACTTGCAGGCAGCTTGTAGAAAGGAATGAAAGGGTAGAGGCAGCAACCTGCTTATCAACCACGTCAGCCTTTTAAAAGGGACACATATCATTTCTTCTCACTTTCTACTGGCTAAATTAGTGACTTGGTCCTACCTAGGTACAAGGGAGTCTTGGCAATGTGGTCACTTCTGAGCCATAATTCAATTCTATGGAAAGAGAATAATGGAGTTTGATGGAGTATTAGTCATCTAGGCCATATCGTCTTAAGACAGAAGATGCTGTTACTGAAACGGTTATTCCAAGATATAAGTATCCATTCATAGTACATATTAGGGAGGTTTTTGTAAGTTTTATAGACATCTTATTTTATTTTATTTTATTTTATTTTATTTTATTTTATTTTATTTTATTTTTGAGATGGAGTCTTGCTCTGTTGCCCAGGCTAGAGTGTAGTGGCGTGATCTCAGCTAACTGCAATCTCCACCTCCCAGGTTCAAGTGATTCTCCTGCCTCAGCCTCCCGAGTAGCTGGGACTATAGGCATGCGCCACCACACCCAGCTAATTTTTGTATTTTTAGTAGAGATGGGGTATTTCACTGCGTTAGCCAGGATGGTCTTCATCTCCTGACCTCGTGATCCACCTGCCTCGGCCTCCCAAAGTGCTGGGATTACAGGCGTGAGTCACCGCACCTGGCCTTATAGACATCTTATAAGTGAATATTTGCAGTTACTATGTTTATATGGCTTTTTAAAGTGATGTTTTCACAGGCTTGTTTATAATGACATCCAAAAGTAGTCACTGTAAGGTTACCACCAAAAGAAGGATCACTAAATCCTACTTGAGTTCCCCTCCTGCCTCCTTGACTAGCAAATGGCTTCCATAAGCAACTCATGCTGGTTTAACTGAGGTCAGTTTACACCATTGGACCTTCCCAAATAGTACATTGTTTTTTTGAGATAAAGCATTGAGAGAGCTCTCCTTAACGTGACACAGTGGAAGGACTGGAACACATACCCACATCTTTTTTCTGAGGGATAATTTTCTGATAAAGTCTTGCTGTATATTCAAGCACATATGTTATATATTATTCAGTTCCATGTTTATGGCCTAGTTAAGGAGAGGGGAGATACATTCAGAAAGAGGACTGAAAGAAATATTCAAGTAGGAAAACAGAAAAAAAAGGGGGGGGCAGCAAATGAGAAGCCTAAAAAGAAGGGAGGAGGAGAAGGAAAACCCAACACCCCCACCTGCCTCCCACTTCTTATCCAAAGGCTCAAAGTCCCACCCAGCTCCCTGCAACCATCACTTCTTACCACCTCCTCTGATTTAGCATCCTGGTGCCTACCTCCTATGTCCCTGTTCATCTAACAAACCAGCCCTCCCATTTCCACCCTGCAAATCTGTCCCTCCTGCCCCAGTCTCCCCATTTACACACTTAAGTTGGCTAAAATCTCCCCGTAAGTTTTTCCATTAGTCCCTCAGCTGGCATGTAATAGTCCAGGTGGAAAGAAATTCAGTGGCAGTTCAACAACACAGAACTAACAGAGCTCTCTCCTCTGCCTTTGTCTGCCAGGGAGTACTTTGTGGAGATGTACTATCGGAATGAGACGCAGCACGAGCCGTATCCCCTCGTGCTACCTGGCTGCAGCCCCAGCTGTCCTCTGGAGAGGTTTGCTGAGCTGGTTGGTCCTGTGATCCCTCAAGACTGGTCCACGGAGTGTATGACCACAAACAGCCATCAAGGTACTGAGGACAGTACAGATTAGTGTGCACAGAGATCTCTGCAGAAAGAGTAGCTGCCCTTTCTCAGGGCAGATGATGCTTTGAGAACATACTTTGGCCATTATCCCCCAGCTTTGAGGAAAATGGGCTTTGGATGATTATTGTATGTTTTAGGGACCCCCGACCTCAGGCAATTCCTACCTCTTCACCTGACCCTGCCCCCACTTGCCATAAAACTTAGCTAAGTTTTCTTTTGTTTTTCAGTGTTAATGTAAAGGGGCAGCAGTGCCAAAATATAATCAGAGATAAAACTTAGGTCAAAGTTCATAGAGTTGCCATGAACTATATGACTGGCCACACAGGACCTTTTGTATTTAAGGATTCTGAGATTTTGCTTGAGCAGGATTAGATAAGGCTGTTCTTTAAATGTCTGAAATGGAACAGATTTCAAAAAAAAAACCCCACAGTCTAGGGTGGGAACAAGGAAGGAAAGAGGTGAATAGGCTGATGGGCAAAAAACCAATTTATCTATCAGTTCCAGCCTTCTCTCAAGGAGAGGTAAAGAAAGGAGATACAGTGGAGACATCTGGAAAGTTTTCTCCACTGGAAAACTGCTACTATCTGTTTTTATATTTCTGTTAAAATATATGAAGCTACAGAACTAAAAATTAAAAACCTCTTTGTGTCCCTTGGTCCTGGGACATTTATGTTCCTTTTAAAGAAACAAAAATCAAACTTTACAGAAAGATTTGATGTATGTAATACATATAGCAGCTCTTGAAGTATATACATCATAGCAAATAAGTCATCTGATGAGAACAAGCTATTTGGGCACAACACATCAGGAAATAGAGCACCACTTGATGGAGTTTCTCTAGAAGCTCCAGTGATAAGAGATGTTGAGTCTAAAGTTGATTTAAGGCCAGGCATGGTGGTTTACACCTATAATCCCAGCATTTTGGGAGTCCGAGGTGGGCGGATCACTTGAGCTCAGGAGGTCAAGATCAGCCTGGGCAACGTGGTGAAACCTTGTCTCTACATAAAATACAAAAAATTAGATGGGCATGCTGGTGTGTGCCTATAGTCCCACTACTTGTGGGGCTAAGGCAGGAGGATCACTTGAGCCCCAGAGGTCAAGGCTACAGTGAGCCAAGAGTGCACTACTGTACTCCAGCCTGGGCAAGAGAGCGAGACCCTGTCTCAATAAATAAATAAATAAATAAAAATAAATAAAAATAAAGTTGATTTAAGAAAGGAAGTATAGGCCAGGCACAGTGGCTCACACCTGTAATCCCTGCATTTTGGAAGGCTGAGGCAGGAGGATCACATTAGGCCTGGTGTGTTCAAGACCAGCCTGGTCAACATAGTGAGACACTGTCTCTACCAAAAAAAGGAAGGAAGGAAGTGACACATATCAAACTGAAACAAAATTAGAAATGTAATTATATTCTAAGTGCCTGCAAGTTCAAAACTTATTGGAATGTCGAGAGTCTGGTTACGAAATGCGTTAGGAGGACAAAAGGAATGTGTAAGTCTTTAATGCCAGTATCTTCAGAAAACCTAAGCAAACTTAAGGTCCCGCTGAAACTGCCCACTTTGCAAGAAGAAATCATGTTATAGCTTTGCCATGTGGCAGATCAACATGTCTAGAGAACACTGTGCTCTATTACCATTATGGATAAAGATGAGATGGTATCTAGAGATGGTTTCTACTGGATGCCAGAATCCAGAGCAAAGCCATCCCCGCTCCTGGTTGGTCACAGAATGACTGACAAAGACATCAATTGATATGCTTCTTTGTCTTATTTCTTTCCCAAGTAAATGTTTGTCCTTGGGTCCATTTCCTATGCTTGTAACTGTCTTCTAGCAGTGAGCCAAATGTATAACAGTGAATAAAGTCATTATTAGGAAGTTCAAAAGCATTGCTTTTATAATGAACTTTGAAAAATGTATGTGTGTGTGTTTAATTAGAATAAAATTCCTCTAGGCAGATTTCAGGAGCTCCCTTTGGGTTTGGGGTTTTTGTTTTAGTGTAACAAGATGGAAAATATTGATATAAAGTAAAATGATTTGACTGGCTTAAATGAACGTTTTACATTGAAAATATAGTTTGGACTTTACCACTTCAGATAAAGGTGAAGCTGTGGATGGCTCTGCCTCATCTATTTAAGATGGAATTTGCTGAGGAAACACCCTCAGGAAGTGCACAATATACTAGGGAAGTAAAGAGATACATACTGCACAACACAGAAAAACCAGGGCTATGTCTTATGACTACACAGATTACTGTGGGAACAAGAGTTACCCAGATTTGGAGTGGGGGAAGTAAGGAAGGTCAGGAGAGGCTTTCTGCAGAAGGTAGCAACTGTACCATGTAAAATCAGTTTGAGGCCGGGCGTGGTGGCTCAGGCCTGTAATCCCAGCACTTTGGGAGGCCGAGGTGGGCGGATCACGAGGTCAGGAGATTGAGACCATCCTGGCTAACACGGTGAAACCCCATCTCTACTAAAAATACAAAAAGCCGGGCATGGTGGCGGGCACCTGTAGTCCCAGCTACTCAGGAGGCTGAGGCAGCAGAATGGCGTGAACCCGGGAGGCAGAACTTGCAGTGAGCCGAGATCACGCCACTGCACTCCAGCCTGGGCGACAGAGCGAGACTCTGTCTAAATAAATAAATAAATTTGTTACCTTTTCCCCTGACCCTACTCTTGTCTATCTTGATGAGCAGCAATACCCAGTAACTTAGGAGTTATTTTTTACCCTACCTTCTCCTTCATTCTCCATAGTCTCTCACCTCCTCTTGTCAAATCTACCTGTGGTATGTTTGCAGAATTCTTTCCCTCAAAACACAAATAACAATATGCAGGTAGAGTGAAATATGATTAAGCAGCAAAAAATGTTAATAAAAGAAAAATGTAAGGGTTGATGTGCTGCAGCCCTCTCATACAGATCTCAAGAGTGGAATGTGTACATCAGTTCCCAACTCTCAGTTCAACCACTTCACCTGGGCAGCTCCAGTGTGGCAGGAGTATTTTCACCAAAGAAATTAAATGCTACAAATCCTATCAGCACACCACTGGTTTGGGCTCATAGAAAGTTTGTTAAGAGGCTGTGACATAAGATGGCCTCTAATACAGTGAGTTTGATATTTGAACTTCTGTAAAGAAAAGGATTAGATTTATTCAGTATGATCTTAAAGAGGGATGCGAGGGGCAGCAGGTAAAAATTTCAGGGAGACAGATTTTCGTTCAGTGTTGGGAAACTCCTGAGGTAAGAAGTGCCCGTTAGGCTGGATGGCCACTCACCTTAGAAGAGAGATACTACAGAGAAGGCTGAAACATGGGAGATTGTAGGGGTTGAGTGGCTCATTAGTTTGGCCACCAAATCTAGCAAATAAAAGTACAGGATGCCTAGACAAATTTGACAAATGGCTGTAACTGCCAAATTTTTGTAATTCATTGGAAAAAAAAACAATACAGGACACTTAGGATGTTCTGAAAAAGACGATACAGGAAGCAGGACAAAATCATTAAATATAGGATATGTCCTATATGTACAAGATACTTTGCAACCCTACTCCTTAGAGTAGGGGGTTCCACCCATGAAATTCTATCCATAACTATAAGCAGTGTATTTAGCTAGTGCCAGTAGGCTCACTTAACCAGATTCCAGATCGTATCAATTAAATTCACCAGAGTCTTTGCTGGAAAATTCACAAGTCTAAGGCCATAGCACATTGCTTGAAAATAATAAAATTTGTCAGACTGCTTCTTTAATTCCAACATCTTACTAAAACATTCAGACTTCCTTCACTAGTGCTCTCCCACTCCCATCTCAATGTTCAACTCTAATTATTTCACAAGAAGGAGACTTGCTGGTGAGAAGTCCCAGTTTTCTCTCGTTATCTTTGTAAAGCTGAGAATCTACAGCACAAATACACATGCCCAAGATTCAACCTTGAGCTTCTTAAAGGCAGGATCCATACATGTTTCCTCTTTGAGTCTTCAGCCAGTAGACAACGCCTAGAACCTTGTGCCTTCAATCAATATTTGCTAACTGAATACATGTCCAGCCCTGCATACCTAGCATGACTTCCTTGTGGCTGAGCTCAGATATCAGAAACCTGGAACTCAGTTTATTTGTAAATTAGAGAGAAGCTATGAATGAGCCTCAAAAGTGACTATACTGTAGAGACCCAATCATTGGCCATATACACATTTGTATGTGCCAACATGTCTGTAGTATTTGACTTCTGTTTTCAGCATAGTTGTTCTGCGATTCTCATGTTCCTCCATTGCTATTAAAAGCCCTTGTTCAATGATATCCCTTGTTCAGTGATATCCCTTGTTCAATGATATCCCTTGTTCAATGATATCCAGCACTGCTCCTCCCTCTGATATCTGATTAAAACACCTGTTCCCTCATTCTTGTTGCCATTATCTTCAGTTTCTTGGAATATATCTCATCATTTGCTAAAGACATTGGCAACTTGCTTTGGTATGCTCCGATTCAATCCTCACTCCACTCCTGCCCTAAACCTAGGCAATTCTGACAGCTATAACAATGACCTGTCCCATACACTGCTCACCATGCCAATATCTAAGCCTCTAGATCAAGCCAGTCACATGGTTTTTTCATTCTGATCTGTAAGTAGAGCTGAAGCAAGCAAAAGTCCAAGCCTATTGTCACTATTTCAAACGATGAATGTAGACATTCCATTCCATCCTCAACTGAGTCTCTCAATGTTTCTTGGTAAATGTATTCACCCCTACTGAACACTTTTCCTACTCCCTGCAGGAAGGCCTGTTTGTCCCAAATGTCTGATTCCATTTTGTTTTCTTTATTCTTATAAGCAAGATAATCTATTGATAAGTCCTTTAAGTTCTACTCTCACAATCTCAAAAATATCTCAGTAGCTTTAACCTTCCTTTGCTGCTGTCCCTCAGGAAACCACGTTCCTCCCTGCGTGGGCTGACCTCATTGTGAGTGTGAGCCCATCTCCACAGTCTCCTCAGGACCCCAGGGAATCTCTTGGCTAACTTCACTTTCTTCCTCTGCGCTGGCTCCTTCCCTTATACTATGAAAATGCCCAATATCCTCTCATCAAAACACTGTCAAGTGCTTATTCCACCTCACTCTCTTCAATCTCAATTTTCGTGAACTAATGATTTACATGTTCTTGTACTATTTTCTCACATCCATCTTACGTCTTAACTATTCTGTAAAATTATGTCCACCCTTCTGTCATCTCTTTTGTTTTTAACTTCTCTTTTGAAAGCCATCAGTGTCTAATTCAGTGGCCTTTCTTTCATTGTGAAGCAGCTATTAGTATCCCCAATTTACAGAGAAGAAAACTGAACCTCAGAAGATAACATGCCACAAGTAATAGGATCAGGATTCAAGCCTAACACTTTCCAACATCCTATTTCTACCATATCATACTCACTTTTCATTCCACAGTGTCTTATAGACTACTTTCTTAGACCAATTTCCAAAAATAGGATTGGGGGGTCAAGATATATGATTATTTAATAAGCAATAGATTTACTGAGTACCTCTTATGTACTCAGTATTTTCCTATGTATCAAGCATTAAGCTTGCTAAGTAAACAGCAGCAGACAAGAAGACTGTCCCCATATGGCTTGCAGACCTTATGGAGAAAGGAGGGGTGGACAAGGAAATAAATAATTAAATCAGCCCTAACAGCAAAGTATGGTGAATTCTACGATGAAGGGCATACAGGAGAAAACACAGCAGAGGCAATTAGCCTAATGGGTCAGAGAAGGCTTCTTGGAGGAGTGATGTTCAGACTGAAACCTGAAGGAGAAATGGTACTAAGCAGGTGAATGAAGGTGAGGAGAGAGGAGGATGTTACAGACAAAAGAGGAGAATGCATAAAGGCCAAGAGGCTAAAGGCAGCATAGAGCACTTTGGGAACTGGAAAAAGTCTAGTGAATGTGTGGAGAGCTGAGGCTGCAGAGGCAAGCACTAAGCGCTCCATAGGTCAAGTTGAGCTATTGTGCTCATGGGAAGGTTTTAGGCAGAGGACAGATGCTGTAACTGGCTTCTTGCTTTAGGAAGACTCTTTTCAGTCATTACCTGTACTAGATCTCTTTGTAGTAAGATATAATTGATTATGCTGTCTTTTCTCAGTGTCTAGGACAATGCTCTGCTAAACTCCTGAAATATTTTACAGTACAAAGGAGCATATCATTTAAAAATAAATAAATAAATATCACAGGGAGAGAAGGCACACGCGCTCACCTGAGTCTTTTCTTTGTTCTCGGGTTCCTCATTCCACATTCAGTATGAGCCAGTATACCCAGGCCTCTGTCTTCTAGGTCTACGAACCTTATTTCCACATCTAACTGTAGAATTCTTGACCTGTTTTGTCAAGCTGCCTACTGATAGTCTCTATCAGGATAATAACCTGTCTCAATCCCACACTGGAGACAAAATAAATTATCTTCTTTACTCCAAACCAATTCTTTTTTGTGGTCCCAATCTCAATTTATCTTCTCAGTCACTCAAACAAGAAGCCACGAGATTGCCTTGACCACAACTCCTCCCTTACCAGTATATGTAGCCTGTTACTAAAGCCTGTTAATTCTACTGCATCTCTTGAATTCCCTCCTCTTCATTCCCAGGGCCACAATTGCGGTTCTAAGCCCTGAGTGTCATATTAAAGGTATTTTCAATAGTTCTCTATCAAGCCTAATGTATCTCCACGACCCTATCTTTTCCACATTTTTTGTTTTTCTTAAACACAGAGTAGTTGGCCAGGCATGGTGGCTCACGCCTATAATCACAGCACTTTGGGAGGCCAAAGGGGTGAATCACCTGAGGTCAGGAGTTCAAGACCAGGCTGACCAATAAGGTGAAATCCCGTCTCTATTAAAAATACAAAAATTGGCCAGGCATGCTGGCAAGCGCCTGTAGTCCCAGCCACTCAGGAGGCTGAGACAGGAGAATTGCTTGAACCTGGGAGGCGGAGGTTGCAGTGAACCGAGATCGTGCCACTGCACCCTAGCCTAGGCAATGAAGTGAAACTCCATCTCAAAAAATAAATAAATAAATAAAAATAAAATAAACACAGAGTGGGTTGTATCTCTTCCATATGTAATAATTGCTGATGACTTCCATTTGCCCCACGTCAAACCAAGCACTCTAAAAACTGGCCCCTGGCCAGGCACAGTGGTTCATGCCTGTAATCCCAGCAACTTGAGAGGCTGAGGTGGGAGAATCGCTTGAGCCCAAGAGTTTAGGACCTGCCCAGCTAATATAGTGAGGCTCTATCTCTACAAAAAGTACAAAAAAAAAAATTAGCCGAGCATGGTGGCACGCATCTGTGGTCCCAGCTTCCCCCGGGAGGCTGAGGTGGGAGGATCACCCTAGGCTTAGAAGGTTGAGGCTGCAGTGAGCAGTGATTGCACCACTGGACTCCAGCCATAGCAATAGAGTGAGACCTTATCTCAAAAAACAAAATCAAAAACAAAAAAAAAACTGGCCCCCCATTTACACATGTGGTTTCACCTCCCTGAAGCCTGTATTCCAGTCACGTGTAACTCCTCGTTATGTCCTAAACATGCCCTTGTGAAACTCTTTCTGTCTCGTGGCAAAGTCTTACTCACCTTGCAGGCCAGCTCAATTCTCAGAAGACTTTCCAAACTCTTTCTCTTTCAAATAGAATATACTCTGTTGACTGCAACTTTCTCTTTGTTTCAACAGTATTTCTTTTGCACCTCCATTTTAGTAGTTATCGCAGTATCTTGTAATTACCTTTCTGGTTCTCCTGCTAGACACTGAGCTCCTCAAGGGCAGAGATTATGGAACCTCAGCATCCAGTACAGCCTACCTGGTACATGTGTGCTCACCACATATCTAGAGAGGAAAGAAGGAAGGATAAAGAGCAGAAAAGCATGTTCCATCAGACTGCTATGACAACACAGCCCATAAAAATAACTGAAAATAAATTTCTAAATACAGAGTCAGCCATGAAAATAGATTTTTAAGGATCACTAGTATCTGCCTTCCTCATTTCCAATGAGTCCTTTCTTTCCCTCTTCAATTTCATTTAGTTCCCTTAAACTTATATTAAATCTATCTGCAGTTCTAATGAGACTGTCTCTCAGGGTATAACTTAAAATCACCTTTTCATGATGCTAAGAAGTATCCTGGCATCATCAGAAAATACTGGACTAAGAGTTGGGAACTTATAAGTTCTAAGTCATTAATTTTTTTCTACAAACATTTATTAGTACTTGTTATGTGCCAGATACTGTTCTCAGTGCTTGAGATACATTCATGAACAAAAAAGACAAAAGTTCCTGCCTTTGTGAAGCTTGTATTCTACTAGAGGGAGAGAGGGATAGATAACAAATAATAACCATAATAAGTGTTTTGGAAGATGAGGATCACAATGGCCAATTTGGGGTGAAGTGAAGGAGGATGTACAAGATGCACTTTTAAATGGGAAGGTCCCATGGAGATGAGATTTAGGCAAAGAAAGCAAGGGATGTGTGGGAGAGCATTCAGGCCGTGATAACAGGTATAGCAAAGTCACTAAGGCAGGCCTGCTTGGCATGTCTGAAGAACAGCATAAAGTTTATGAGGCCAGAAGTGAGTGAGTGAAGGGAAGGTGATAGGAGAAGAAATGTGAGGGGACTCATAGGAGACAGATGATGTGGATCCTCATAAACTATCATCATTAGAACTGTAGCTTTTATTCCAATTGAGATGAGCATTCATTGCAGACTTTGTTTTAAGGAGAGAAGTGGCATGATTTGACTTTAAGTCATTTGACTGCTGTGTTAAAAATGGATCGTGGTCTGGGCACGGTGGCTTATGCCTGTAATCCCAGCACTTTGGGAGGTGCAGGTGGTGGTGGGTGGATCACCTGAAGTCAGGAGTTCATGGTCAGCCTGGCCAACCTGGTGAAACCCCGTCTCTACTAAAAATAGAAAAAAAAATTAGCCAGGCATTGTAGCAGGCACCTGTAATCCCAGCTACTGGGAGGCTGAGGCAGGAGAACCTTGAACCTGGAAGGCAGAGGTTGCAGTGAGCCGAGATGGTGCCACTGCACTCCAGCTTGGGCAACAGAGCAAGACTCCACCTCCCAAAAAAAAAAGGATTGTGGCCTTGTGGCCAGGTGTGGTGGCTCACGTCTGTAATCCCAGCACTTTAGGAAGCCGAGGCAGATGGATCATTTGAGCTTAAGAGTTCAAGACCAGCCTGGGCAACATGACGAAACCCCATCTCTACAAATAATACAAAAATTAGCTAGGCATGGGGGTGCATGCCTGTATTCCCAGTTACTAGGGAGGGTGAGGTGAGAGGATCACTTGAGCCTGGGCAGTCGAGGCTGCATGAGCCAAGATCATGCCACTGCACTCTAGCTTGCGTTACAGAGTGAAACTCTGTCTCAAAAAAAAAAAAAAATTACAAAGGAGAAAGGATAGGTAGAAACAAGGGAACAAATAAGAGGCCATTATAGTGATCCTGGCAAAAGACGATGGTGGTTCAAAGCAGGGTGGTGGCAGAGAAGAAAAGAAGTCAGTGTTGGGATATATTTTTCAGTAGGACCAATAGGATTTCCTGATAGTGTAAGCTGTGAGAAAAATAAAGGAGTTAAAGAAGACTCCAAGAGTTTTATCCTAAGCCAACAGAAGAAGGGAGTTTCCAACAACTGAGAAGAGGGAAGGCTCTGGGAAGAGCAGATTTGGTGTGGGGAATGAGGATGGGGAGATCAAGAGTTCAGTTTTGAACTTGAGATTGAAATGCCTATTAGATATCTAAAGAAACATATCAAGTATACAATTGGATATATGAGTCTTGCGCTTAAGACAGATGTCAGAGCTGGAGATTTATATTTGGAAGTAATTACTGAATAGATGGTTTTTAAAATCATGAGACTGATAAGATCCCAACCCCAATACGATTATCTGCTTAACCATAACCAGATTATCTAATTGCTCTGCTTCTTATTTTCCTCATTCTCTTAATGATAATGTCAGGTGAAATCAGTGATTTTCACCTGTGTTCTATGGTGCACTAGGGTTCTGTAGAAAGAGCTGATGGGATCAGAGGGATGTTTGCTCTCCCATTGCCTAAGCCAACAAGAAACCCTATATTTTTACAATGAAAAGACATACATTTAGAGATGGTACAAACTGGTATTTATGATGTGTATACTATAGTGGACTAGGGTGCGTGTGTAGGAGAGTAACTTTCTAGATGAAATAATGAATTAGCATCTCATTACGAAATGGCCCCAAATATCTGCTTTTACTGGTCAGCTATCAAAGGAATATGTGTAAATAAAGGTACATATTAGAAATAGTACACAGTTATGCTGGAAATGTTTGCCATAGACAAAATGTGCACAAGATCTCCTCTCTAACAAATATTTACCTAAAAATCAAATTTAAAAATCGAAGGATTTCATTTGTTTTAGATCCAATTGATTGCAGTTGAGCATTCAGAATTTCCTTTGACCCTGAGACCATGGACAATTGGTAATTTAACTATAAAAAATGCATAAAGTTAGTGCTATAAGAAGACTTAGAAATACTCCAGCTAATTACCCTCCCTTTTCAGTGGGGAGCTGAATCTGAAGGGTCAAAGGTTATGCTGGAACTGGAACTTAGGTCATCCCCTGACTCCTAGTCCTGTGCTCTTTTTAACCACACACACAATGCTGAGTTCAAGGCCTCTTTAGCAACTCCTCTGAAATTTGCAATTAAGGCAGAAAGCAACACTCACATGTGATCTTCATATTTTCCTAATGCATTAATTTTACATTAATACTTTTCCTATTTTCCCACAGTTCTAAAGGTCATCTTTGCTGTTGCCTTTTGCCTGATATCTGCTGTCCTAATGGTACTGCTGTTTATCCACATTCGCCGTGGACTCTGCCGGCAGAGAGAATCCTATGGGAACATCTGAACAGGCAGCTGGATAAGCCAGGCCAACCTCCTGTGACACAGCATCTCTCAGTGGTGCCGCATCTAAAGGACAGGCTTTTGCCATGTGGGCATTGCCGTCCTCACACCCTGCCTTTTGAATGTGCCTAGAGCAGGGTCTGAACTCACAGTGACCCACAGACTGCTGCTGGATGAACACTCAGGCTACCTAGGTCTTCTCATAATGGAATGGTAGTGCAGGCTGCTTGTTCAGCTAGAAAGAGGCTGTTATGCATAGGATGGTTGTATTCTCCGCCACAGTTGTCCAGAGAGAAATAAGAAGCCAAACTCCAATCAGCCTTTTACCTGCAAAGAGTGAAGGGTGAGAAGGTGGACAAAGACATAGATTAGAAAAATACTGGATATTGGGGGAAGTTAGACTAGAAGTATTATTATACAGGTCGATTCTTATGAAAGAAGACCCAATCATAAATTATAAATAAACTTTTTATTTAGCTATTAAGTAGGTTTAATACACATACACACACACACACGTGCACATGCATGCACACACACACACACAACTGAAAAGAAATTTCTGCCCAGTGTTTGATAGCAGAAAGATTTCTGTTTGTGTGTCTGTATATTAACACACATATATACACATATCCATATTTAAAATGTCTACAGAAGAGGTATTTAATTCTCAGAAACTATAATATCCCCCACTTTATGTATGACTCGGGTCATCTGCTCACAATTGCTATAGTGGGGATTAACTGGAAAATACACATAGCCACTATCAGATACCTCCAAGTATCAGATCTGGGTATTTTTTAAGTTTCCATTTTTATTGCATTTAAAATTGTAAGATCTTACTTTCATAAGGGCTAGTCATAGCTCAACTGAGGATTGACAGCCCACTGTCTCAGCCCTGCACTGGCTTTGGGCTCATGACTTAGAACAAGTTTTTTTATATCTTTTTTTTTTCCCCAGACACATGGTCTCACTGCGTCACCCAGGCTTGAATATAGTGGCATGGTCATAGCTCACTGCAACCTCTAACTCCTGGACTCAAGCAATCCTCCCACCTCAGTCTCCCAAGTAGCCAGGACCACAGGTGCACACCATCACACCCAGCTAATTCTTTTATTTTTTGTAGAGACAGGATCTCGCTATGTTGCTCAGGATGGTCTTGAACTCCTAGCTTCAAGCAATCCTCCTACCTTGGCCTTCCAAAACACTGAGATTACAGGCATGAGCCATCACACCCGGCCTAGTTCTTTTATATCTTTTACCTTGGTCTTCTAACCTAAAAATGAAGAATCTGAATTAGATGAACATAGAAGTCACAGCTAGCTCTCATATACTGTGAATCATTTTTCATTTTATGCTCTAGATGAGCATTGACCAAGCAAGCACTGTCAAGGACGGTAGTATTGTGGCAAGCTGAAAATTTATGCTAAACAATTTTAATCTGCCCTGAACCCCCAGCCATCCAGTTGGTGGGACATTGAATCTCACTCCTCAGTAGGGTTCTCTACCTACTCAGGTCCCAGAGAATAGCTGGTGGGAGGAGTCTGAGAAGAGTCCTCTAGACCGCTGTCCATGCTGGTCTCTGTTAAGTTCACCATCCCTGCCCACATGATCTTCCGATGGTAGGCAGGGGATATCTGTGCCATTGCTCCCAGGACCTATATTCTTGGAGTCCACCAGCCTGAGACTGTGCAATCCTGGGGTGATGCTTTTGCTCAGCACAGAATCGCCCCCACCACCTCCCAGAACCCGACTCCATCTGTTAGTCTCAGGAATCTTCCTCTCCCCTTGGGTCCCACAGCTTCTACCTGTTAAGTTTCATGCACTTACTTTCTACATAACTCTCACTGAGCCAAGGTTATTGCAAACAAAAGGCTAAGAAGGAGTTGTCTTCTCTTGCTTGGCAATGTCTGCTTCCTGATGCAATACAAAAACCACCTAGATAAAAACGAAAACAAAAAACACAAGATGTGGCTACCTTCTTAGCTTGGGAAAGGGAAAAATATCTACAGCAGCAAGAATAAAGGACAAATTACTGCCTTGATAAAGTAGCCAGCCATATCAGTACATAAGCCACAATATCTTATGCTAATTCAACAAACATGGATGAGAAAACTATTATTTGCTAATCACTGACCTAGATGCTAAATTGTCCATCCCAATTGTGATTATTAATTGCTTGACTCCAACACCGACCTTATACAGGGTTGGTAGAATGTAAAAGTAAGAACTTTCACAACACTTTTTCCATATCTTTTTTTTTTTTTTTTGAGAGAAAGAGTCTTGCTCTGTTGCCCAGGCTGGAGCGCAGTGGCATGATCTCTGCCTCCTGGGTTCAAGCAATTCTCCTGCCTCAGCCTCCTGAATAGCTGGGATCACAGGCCTGCGTCACCACGCCCAGCAAATTTTTGTATTTTTAGTAGAGATGAGGTTTCACCATGTTGGCCAGGCTGGTCTCAAACTCCTGGCTTCAAGTGATCTGCCCGCCTCAGCCTCCCAAAGTGTTGGGATTACAGGCATGAGCCACCACACCTGGCCCATATTATCTTTTAATCCTGCTGTCAGAGACGTGTGAACCAGAGCAACTCCATTTTGAGTGAGGGCTAGCAAAATGAGGCTGGGACTTGCTGGGCTGTGTTTCTAGAAAGTTAGGTATTCCTAGCCTCTAGATGTTTATGGTTAAGGGAACAAATTAATAATGCTTACTAAACAGACCCAGACTTGGGAGTGTCCAGATATCCCTATATCTGGAAAACAAAGGCATTTCTAATTTTGCTTTAAAGATAGTAATATTAATTCTTGCAAAATATAGTAATTAAGAAATCAATCCTTTATCACAAACCCTTGTAGCAGAGCTCATCTCCCTATATATACAAGCATTGTACCTGCTTTATCGCTATAGAGCATTTAGCACTATAGAGGGTAAATGCATTCCTCCTCTTACTTTTGGGAACGTCCTACTCTGTCAATGGAGTAGCTGTACTTTCACTACTTTAATTTCTTTATAAACTTGCTTTTACTTTGCACTGCAGACTCGCCCTGAATTCTTTCTTGTGCAAGATCCAAGAACCCTCTCTTGGGGCCTGGATCGGGACCCCTTTCCTGTACATATTTCTGGCGATTGCACAAGGGACTACAGTGCAGAAACCCCTGGTAAGTGGTGAGGTCCTGTAACACTGCCAGTGACTAAAAGGACCTCTATTTTCTGTTGGTTCTGAGGGATTTTTTGACATCCTCATTTCTCTTCCTTCTGTCATCGCTTTTGATTATTGTAAAGAAAACTCTCAATCCCAACTCCGTTTGTTTTTTCTACTTTCCACAGAGCTACTTTGTTGATAAACACTGTAATTGTATTTCATCCTTCATAGCAGAATAAAAAATCACAACTGACAAATGCTGTATAGTGATAAAGCAGAGAGCACGAATGTACTGTAATCTTTCTCAGGAAATAAGCGAATTGAATCACTTCAACAAGAGAGAATGTAAATTCTTTCTGATGATAAAAGTGACTTTTTCAGATGGGTCAGGGATAATCAGTCCAGTTGCCCTGATAATAAATGCAGCTTGAAAGACAATCGCTAGAGCTGAGGTCACCTCTTCTTCGAAATGTATTTCTCATTTGAACCACTACAGATGCTTTGAACAGGATGAGAATAAGGCAGTAATTATCACATCAATGGAGGAACATTCCCTAGCATAAAAACAGTCAGCAATATATACACAGGAAAGTACTAAGGAAGAGTTGTAGATGGGCTATCCCCAGCTAGAATGGCATTACATTAAGAAAATATGATCATAAAAAGAATAATTTGTGCCTTTAGAAGAGTACAAGCATTAGAGGCAAACATTTTACTGGAAGTCATTCAACCAACAAATCTTTTCTTATTTTAGAACTGGTATTTCTTCTCCCTGAATTCAGTCATGCTTCCTACTCTCCCAACTTCCTTTCTATCTTGTTCTAATATGTTAGCATTGATTCTTTCTCCATTGCCAGGGAGGTTTCTTAGTAAATGAATGCCAGAGTGTTATCATTTTCTTTCTTTGACTAGGAAAGGCAATTCCCTGACCCCTTGCGCTTCCCAGGTGAGGCGATGCCTCGCCCTGCTTCGGTTCACACACGGTGCGCTGCACCCACTGTCCAGCACTCCCCTGTGAGACGAACCCGGTACCCCAGTTGGAAATGCAGAAATCACCCATCTTCTGCATCGCCCACGCTGGGAGCTGTAGACTGGAGCTGTTCCTATTTGGCCATCTTGGCTCCACCCCTCATTTTCTTTTTTAAAAACTCTCTTTTCGAAAATCTCATTTGAGCAATAATGGATGTGTGCAACATTTTGGTGTTTTAGACCAGGGCTGTCTAACAGAAGTAGAATGAGGGCCACAAATAAAAGCCACAAATGTAATTTTAAATTTTCTACTAGCCACATTTTTAAAAGGTAAAACTGCAAAGATTAAATTAATTATAATAATAAAATTGGATTAACCCAATGCATCCAAAGTATCACTTCAATGTGTAATTAAAAAGTGTTAATGAGATATTTTATGTTTTTTTATATTAAGTATTTAAAATCTCATGTGCATTTTACCCTTGCAGCACATCTCAATGCAGACTATCCACATTTCAAGTCTCAATAGCCATGTATGGCTAGTGGCTACCATATCGGACAGTTCTGCTTTTGATCATTAGATGACAATCTTTTTGAAGCAGAGAGAATGTGTTCTTTGTTATAATTCATAAAATCCACTTTCAGATTATCGTGAAGAAATAAAAATCATTTTTATTATGTGTCTACATCTTACCATTTTTGTGTACGGTTGAATTGAAAGATTTTTCTGAAATGCTTTTATTTCTAAATTTATCTTAGTAGCAGCCCAAACCTTTTCCAAAACTATCATAAACTAAACAGACTAGCTCCTCTTCTTATGAAATGTCTTCAGAAGGAATTTGTTAACACGCTTAGAAAATAAGGACTACTAGATTTGTTGGGGGTTGGGGGTGGTTAGATTTTAAAAGTGAAATTACAATTTTGATTGCTACTAGGCGCAGTGGCTCACACCTGTAATCCCAGCATTTTGGGAGGCCATGGTGGGCGGATCACTTGAGGTTAGGAGTTAGAGACCAGCCTGGCCAACATGGTGAAACCCCATCTCTACTAAAAATACAAAAATTATCCAGGCATGGTGGCGCCCGCCTATAACGCCAGCTACTCGGGAGGTTGAGGCATGAGAATTGCTTGAATCCGGGAGGCAGAGGTTGCAGTGAGCCAAAGTTGCGCAGCTGCACTCCGGCCTGGGTGACAGCGAGATTCTGTCTCAAAAAAAAAAAAAAAGACTGCAGGTAATATGTATTCAAAACAAAAATAAATGCAGATAATACAATAATTCAGAAGAGTATAAAATGCAAAGTGAAAGGTCTTCCTAACCAGTTTCAATCACTAGTGGCAATCCTGTCAACAATACCTGGTTTTATTTCTTCTAAGGAGAGGCATTAATTTTATAAAACATACTTCTATTTTCTGAAATTTTCACATCTTTCCCTTCTTTTACAACCCATGGTGTCCTCTTTCTTGTATTCTTTTTTTATTTCCCTGAAGCAATTTTTTTAAAAGATGCATGAACAGTAAGCATTCTGATCCTAACATATCTAAACATGTCTACAGTGTGCCCTCACACTTACCTATTAGTTGGCTGGGTATATTCAGGTTGAAAATCATTTTCTACCAAAACGTTGAAGGCAGTATTCTGCTGTCTTCCAGCATACAGGATTGCTGATGAGAAGTCTATCAGTCTGATTCTCATTCCAATGTAAGTAATCTGTTTTGCTTTTCCTAATTCTTTTAAGATATTCTCTTTAGCTTAGAGTTCTGAAATTTCACCAGGTTGTGTTTAGGCATGGGTATTTTGGGTTTCTGTTTGTTTTCTGTCTAATTCTGTATGGCTGACACGATTTTTTTCCATCTAAAGACATTTGTCTTTCTCCAACTAAGAAAAATTGTGTTCTGGAACTTGAATTTCTTGGGTCTATCCTCCGTGCCTCGACTTTTCTCTCATGTTTTCCACCATTTATTTTATTTCTCTACATTCTAGTAAATTTCGTTTTCCAGAACATCAACTTGGTCTTCAGCAAATCCATTATTCCTGTTTTACTTCCAAGTATTCTTTTCTTTGGTATTTACTGATTGTTCTTTTTTTCACAGTAGCTGTTTTTTGTTTGTCTGTTTTCAGAAATGGGGTCTCACTCTGTTGCCCCAGCTGGAGTGCAATGGCACAATCACAGCTCACTGCAGCCTCAAACTCCTGGGCTCAAGGGATCCTCATGCCTCAGCTGAGGATTCTCATGCCAAACAGCTGAGATTACAGGCACATGCCACCACACCTGACAGCCTCATTATTTTATCAGTGCAATCTCCTCTTGAAAATCTTTAAGGATACTAATAATTTTTTCAAGTTCTCCTCTGCTCCCTAAATTATCTGTTTTCTCTGGGCTCAGTCGTTTGGGTTTATTAATCTTAGACCTTGTTTAATGCTATGGTTTTTTCTCAAATTCTTGTAAGTCATAATCCACAAATGAAGAGCTTGGAGGATTAATAGAAATGGTTAGCGTTGGTTTTCGTTTTAGCCATGTATGTGTTTCCCCAAGAAAAGTTCTTCTTGAATAGCTGCTTTAAAATTCTCACATGCCAATTGCAATATCTTAGTCATTTCAGGACCAGTCTTTGTTGTCTTTTCCTACATGGGTTCTGTTTTCCTGTTTCCTTTTATGTAGACCAATTTTGGATTGTGTCTTAGACATTGGAATAACATGTTGTAAAGACTCTGGATGCTGTTCTACTATGTTCCTCTAAAAACTATTTTTTTTAAGCAGGCAGTTAAATTGGCTGAAAAACTGTAATGAGCAGTAACTCAAATCTCAGTCCAATTCTTTTAGTCTTCATTTAGGCTTCTTGAAATCTTCCCTGTGTATGGTTAGTTCAAAGTGTGGAGGTCAGCCACAGCATTTGGGCAGAATTTATATACACAGTATGGGGTTCCCCTTCTTTGGCTTTCAATTTTGGGGAATTTCCTTCTCATTTTTCAGAGGTGATGAATGCCCCCAAACTCTCTCCTCTGGTGTTTCAAGCCAGCAGGATGATGGATTTTTTTTTTTTTACCTGGGTTTTTAGCCATCCACTCCCACCCTTTACCCCTGCATGACACAGATGAGCCTGCCATCAGGCCAAAAGCCATTAAAAAATAATAATAAATAAATAAATAAATAAATACTCACCTAGCGCCATTCCCTTTTTTCAAATGTTGACTCCTTGCCCCTTCTTTCAATTGCTTTCAACAACTTTCAACTAGCTGTATTCTATATTTTGCCCAAAGTGTACAGTTATCTGTGGAAGTGTTAGTCTAAAGGAGGCACAAGACCATTGTCTGAAGTGGATACTCTCACTTGATTGGAAAGAGCAGGTTTGAGGTTCCGTTTAAGGGCAGGAGCTACAGCAGCAGGTGCCCTGTAGCGTTTGTGAGCAGGGAAGTGGTATGGCAGCTGGGAACATATCAAAAAATAAAAGGAATTTACTCATGGCTGAGGTGAGTGTTTCTGTGTAAATATCTCCTGGGCAGAGTGATTGTAACCTTTTAAAATTTCCCTTCCACGTCTGTGATATGAGTCCCACAATGTCTGCTCTGCTTCCCCTTCAAGGCACAGCAGCCATACTAGGAGGCCTCCCCCTAAAACAGCACCCTTTCCACAGAGAGCACTCCTCCAGATTTTATCTTGAAGGAGGCCACCCTGTGTCTATGGAGGAAGGTGGGGGATGACCAGCTGATAGGGAATGCACCCTTTAATGCATTACCCTGACAAGTATTCCATAGTTCCCTAATGTTGTATGGATGAGCCAAGTTCCTAGCTTCCCCAGGGCTCCCTTGGGAAGAACCACATTCCTCTCTAGTGACTTCAACTCCTCTGTTTTCACTTCTTCATTGGTTTGATCACATCTGCTTATCTTTGAAGAATTTCTCAAAATATCTGAGCTGCTGATGTTCTCTCTAGCACTGTTATGATTTAATTCTTATTTTAACATCTTTTCTATTAATTCAGTAAAAGATTGGGAGAAAGGTAAGTTCAGTACAATAGGTCTTTTTACCCTAAATAGGTGTTGTGCCAAACCCCTATTTACTCCAATGGGGATGGCACCAGATTCAAGTAGGGACCCAGGATCAGCAAATGAGTCATGGAATTTTACTGGGGAAATTACATACAGGGGAGAGAGTTCAGTGGTGGTTGGCTGATCAGGAGAACTGCAACCACTTGCAAAAGGCATGCAGTTATATTTATATAGCATTTTCACTTAACCACCTCCCCCTAACAAGCCTTACCTGGCAAACCCCATTTAACCCAAAACAACAGGCCTTGATCCCCTGTATGGCCCACAATCCACAGGACAGGCTATGGGTTTAGATGTTTCTCATAGATAAGGAATCAATCTCCGTATTGGCCACTCCCATATTCTTTAGCTCCGAACTCCAAGCACACATTCAGGTGGGTCTGCCATACAGGGTCATTCTCAGGGTATGCTTAATTAAGTTATTGCTATCAGGTACATCTACCATAAAACAGGAAACCTGAACTTGTTTTTCTAGCAAACGGGTCTATAATTGTGTCAAAGTTAAGAACACTAGCCAAGACATTCAGTGAAGGGAAGAAACCAGACATAACACTATGTAAACAATTTAATTTAATCTCACAAACATGTATTAAGTACCTATTGTTAGCCTTCAGTAGGGTCCATAGTTTCTATCATATTTTTAAAAGGGAATCTTAAGAAAAATGCCATCGTTTGGTACGGGGAGTGCAGCACTGAATCACTTATAGCCTCTGCCCTTATGAGTGTCACAGCTAAGTAATTTAACTGGGGTTTTCACTTTTCACTAGTTTATATTATTTTTCTTTCAGAGTTTGAGGACTTGGCCCTTCCTTTTAATAGTTACCCCCAAATTTTGCCCCTTAACCCCACATTTCTGGTTTTAAGCCACAAGGTGTCCCCTCTTTCCAATTAACTTTGCACAATATTCTTAAGACTTGTTTCTGGCCATTGTTCAAAAATACACATTGGGCAGATTCAAATTAGGCCCACTATAATTACTTGTTTATTATCGTAACTAATACGATGGTTGGGGCTAACATAACAGCATTGCTCAATTTAAAGCCAGAGTATTTTTCTTGTGAAGCCCCAATTTAAATTCATTGGTTACAGAAACTCTACCAGAAGTATAACTAAAACAGCAATTCTCAAATTTGAGTGTGCATATGAATCTCCCAGGATGTGTGTTCAAGATTCAGATTCCCAGGTCTCAATCCCAGAAATTTTGATTCAGCAAGCCTACAGTGGGTCCACCAATCTGCCTTTTTACTAGGTATTACACATGATTCCATTGCAGGCAGTTCCTGACCTTGCTTTAAGAAACCCTGCTTCAAGCTATGCAATAAATCTCCAGCTGCTTCCACAGTGGCTGAACTAAATTACGTTCCCACCAATAGTGTATAAGCATTCCCTTTTCTTTGCAGCCTCGCCAACATCTGTTATTTTCTGACTTTTTAATAATAGCCATTCTGACTGATGTGGGAGGGTGTCTCATTATGGTTTTGATTTGCATTTCTCTGAGGATTAGTGAAATAACTAAAAATAGAACTACCATGCAACCCAGCAATCCCATGACTGGGTATACACCCAAAGGAAAATAAGCCATTCTACCAAAAGATACATGCACTCTCATGTTCATCATAGCACTATTCACAATAGCAAAGACATGGAATCTACCTAGTGTTACAGGATCCTTGGGGTGTTGTTTTTCTGGCTGGAAACTTCTGTGGCCAGTGGCACCTTCATCTGAGTTTTGCCTGGGCCCACTGGGCCTGTTTTGCCCACTCGGCCTGGCAGGCTGTACTCAGCTCATGCTACCAGCCTGGGTCCCACACCTGTCAAGGGTGAGTCAGACGGGGAACGGTGAGGGATGTGTGAGCAAGCATGGGGTCCGGCCACTGCGCACAATCAGACATGCTGGATGCTGTAGCAGGGCGGGCAGCTCCAGGTGCCGGGACAGATGCTGGCTATCTATGAGGCTACAGCAGGACCAGAAACACCGCAAGCAGCTTCTATGGCCGGCAATGGGGAACACAGTGGTGCCCAGAAGCTTGGAGACACCAGGAACTGCAGGACTCCCTCTTTGTGAGTCACAGCCCTGGCTCGGGGAACTCCCAGATCTGGGATTCCCCGAAAGGCCACAGCTCTTCTTTCCTTCTCTTTGACTGCAATGTGGCGAGCAAGGGGCATGTCTCAGCCTGTTTGTGTTACAGCTGTTTCAGCCTTACTATTCAGTGAGTCCTGAGACCAGGAAGAATGAGGTATGCAGACAAGTGGAGGGTGAGCAAGATGAAGAGGAGCTTTATTGAGCGATAGAACGGTTCAGGGGAGACTGCAGGGGCCAGCTCCTTTCCACAGGCAGGGTGTCCCAATGAAATGGCTCCATTGCCTGGGGTATGTAGTACCCTGGTTCTTTGTCACAATCAAGAAAGAATTCAGGACACAGACACACACGGGGAGTGGGCTCATGAGTGGAAAGTTTAATAGAAAAAGAAGAGAAAGAGAAAAGGCTTCCTCATGCTGAGAAAGCAGGTTGCCCAAGAAAGGTTCTCTGATTTGGGGAGGAATGCAATCGATTTTGTACAGAAACTTGAGGAAGCAGTGATTGATTTATGTAGGGCTTAGAGGATTGATTTGACCCAGTGTGCCATTTACATAGCCTGTGAAAAAACTGACCCTCCCACCCTAGTCTTTTATTATGCAAATAAGGCCTCTACGTGGTGGTGGCCATCATACCTGTACACATGGTTTTACCTGGAAGTTGTCATGACACTGGCACACGTGGTGACAAGGATAAGAGGGTGGACGATGCCATATTCAATGTATCTGGCTTCCAGGTACAGCTGCCAACATTTACATATAAAAGCTCCTAATTTGCGTGTCTATGCCTGACTCTTCAGGCTGCTTTCTGTCAGAGAAGAAATGGTTTGGGGCTGCTTTTTATTAAAGGAAAATTCCACTGAGAACTCTTTTACCCTTTCTAGCTGCCTAAAAATAATTTCTTAATAACTCCTGTATTATCAATGAGTGTTCAGCTTCTAGCAGAGAGGGTAGCTCCTCTCTGCTAGGCACGTTGTCCCAACAAGTATTCAGCTATCAGCAGAGGATAGCTCCTTTCTGCAGCTGGTCATCCCAATGTCTGCTCAGGTCTGGCTGAGCCTGGGGCTTTATGGGCCTCAGAAGGCAGGAAGTGCATGCTGATTGATCCATGGGTAGCCATGAGCAGGCCTGCAAAATGTGCCATAAGTTCCCACTCCTGTCCATGGGATTGGCAGCCCAACCCCCAGCCTTCAGGCCCTCCCTGGCCTGAAGACGGGGCCTCACTGGGGATCCACCCCATTCAGCCCAGGAACCTGTCTGCCTCCTGCTGCCATTCATGGTGCTCAGGCTGTAGCTGTCAAGGGGTGCCTATAGGCCAGTGCTGAGCTGCCCTCAGCACCCCATTGGCTTTCCTCCTATGCTCATCAGAGTCCAAAGTCCACAGGGCGCCAAAGCAGCAGGGGGCTGGCATGTCAGCATTGCTTCGAGTGTGTACACTCCCAGCCGGGCTGCAATAGTGCCCAGGCTTGGCCCCAACTTTGCTTCAAGATAAGAGTGGGTGCTGACAGCAGGGAGAAGCCAGGCAGCAGGAGCAAGCACTTCTGAGCCTGTGAGGATGGTAGGGGCTTCCTGGGCCCCCAGGAATTCAGGATGCCTGGGTCCACAGCTGTGGTTTGGATGGCTGCAGCTGCACAGTTAGTGGAGGGGGGCATTCTGCCTGCTCCAGGTAGCAAGAGGCCCAGGTCTGCAGCCATGGTTTGAGCGGCTGCGGCCATGCTTAGGAGAGTGGGTCTCCTGCCTCTTGCCTGCTCTGTGGAGCAGGAGGCTCAGTTCCACAGCCACAACTTGGGTGGCTGCAGCTGTGCCTGGGAGGGTGGGGCCCCTGCCTGCTCACAGGCTGCAAGAGCACAGGGATGCCCAGATCTGCAGCCATGGCTTGGGCGTTTGCAGAGGCACCCAAGGAGCTCTCATCCCAACTCAGAAAGGGCAGGGCTCCCACTTGTCCCCAGCTCCCACTGGCTCCATGGAGCATGCAGCCCCAGCCACACCTTCCTCCTGCAGCTGGCATGATGGCAGCAGCCACTCCAGATGGCCTCCCACTACCATCACTAGGTGTCCATCAACGGTGAGTTGGATAAAGAAAATGTGGTGTATGTATACCACAGAATACTATGCAGCCATAAAAAAGAATGAAATCATGTCTTTTGCAGCAACATGGATGCAGCTGGAAGCCATTAGCCTAAGCAAGTTAATGCAGGAACAGAAAACCAAATACCACATATTCTCACTTATAGTGGGAGCTAAGCATTGGATACACATGGACATAAAGATGGGAACAATAGACACTGAAGACTACTAGTTGGCAGCAGGAAAGAGGGGGGTGAGGGTTGAAAAACTACCTATTGGGTACTATGCTGACTACCTGGGTGATGGGATCATTTGTACCTCAAACCTCAGCATCCCACACTATATTCATGTAATAAATGGATATAGCACAGATACCCCATGAATCTAAATAAAAGTTGAAATTAAAAAAAAAAAAAAACTATGCAATAACCCCCAGGGTGAGTAGAACATGCAGGTTTGTCCACTTAATCAAGATTCTGTGACGTAACTCAGAGGTCTAAAACTACCTTAATTATGTAGGCATTAGGATGTGTGTGTGTGTGTGTGTGTGTGTGTGTGTGTGTGTGTGTGTGTGTGTGTGTTTTAGAAAAAGGAATAGTTAGAATGGCGATCATTAAAAAGTCAGGAAACAGGTGCTGGAGAGGATGTGGAGAAATAGGAACACTTTTACACTGTTGGTGGGACTGTAAACTAGTTCAACCATTGTGGAAGTCAGTGTGGTTATTCCTCAGGGATTTAGAACTAGAAATCCCATTTGACCCAGACATCCCATTACTGGGTATATACCCAAAGGATTATAAAACATGCTGCTATAAAGACACATGCACGCCTAATGTTTATTGCGGCACTATTCACAATAGCAAAGAGTTGGAACTAACCCAAATGTCCAACAATGATAGACTGGATTAAGAAAATGTGGCACATATACACCATGGAATACTAATGCAGCCATAAAAAAGGATGAGTTCATGTCCTTTGTAGGGACATGGATGAATCTGGAAACCATCATTCTCGGCAAACTATCGCAAGGACAGAAAACCAAACACCACATGTTCTCACTCATAGGTGGGAATTGAACAATGAGAACACATGGACACAGGAAGGGGAACATCACACACCAGGGCCTGTTGTGGGGTGGGGGGATGGGGGAGGGATAGCATTAGGAGATATACCTAATGTTAAATGACGAGTTAATGGGTGCAGCTCACCAACGTGGCATATGTATACATATATAACTAACCCGCACGTTGTGCACATGTACCCTAAAACTTAAAGTATAATAAAAAAAATAAAGGAATAAAGAAGTTGGAAATGAGCTCAAATTTTTAAATGTAATCTTAATAAGTGTCACCTGAAAAGCCAAGGCACTCAAAGAATTAGGCGTGTTTTAAAATGGTGTTTTGAGAACAAAGAGTGATGGCTCCTCAAGAAGATCAACCATTACAATCGTGGTTCCCAAAACTCATTTTATTATTAAATGAATAGTAGTATGCTTACTGTGATCATATTTGCCAAGCCCAAGCACGGAAAAATAAACTTTAAAAATCTATAACAAATATAACAAATAGAAGCTTTCGGCATGCCATGGAAAATTTAAAGCCAAATTTTAACATGTGACCCTTTGTTGCTATAACATCTAAAGCTACTTGCCATCACCACTTCTTTCCTCCGTCCCTCTTACAAAGGCTATACAAAGTAAATCATACCTGAAGTAAAGAAAACCTATTCCAATGTCTCCACTCAGAGATAAGTGCTGTGTTTCTGTGTATCCTTCTATAAACTCTTTACTTCTGTTTCCTTTATTTTTTAACTTTAATAATGCTACTAAAAGACAATACCTAAAAGTAACTGTATTAACAATGTGCTAACAATGTGAAAATATATAGTCCCATAGTCATGTCCCCATATTTATACTCCCACAAAAGAAAAAATTGGAAAACAAATTCTGATGTCCTTAATCCATTATCAGATATAAATGATCTAATGATTCAGTTTTCCAGGAAAGTAAATCATTATGATAGGTAAATCATTATGGGAAGTAAAATGTTTTAACCATATTTTTCTTAATACACAAAGCAGGTGTCAGCTGTTGTCATATTCTCACCCTTCTTAAGAAATATCATTAAATTACTGATAATTTCTTTTTTTTTTTTTTTAGATGGAGTCTTGCTCTGTCAGGCTGGAGTGCTGTGGTGCAATCTCAGCTCACTGCAAGCTCCACCTCCTGGGTTCATGCCATTCTTCTGCCTCAGCCTCCCAAGTAGCTGGAACTACAGGCACCCGCCACCATGCCCAACTAATTTTTTGTATTTTTAGTAGAGATGGGGTTTCACCGTGTTAGCCAGGATGGTCTCGATCTTCTGACCTCGTGATCCACCCACCTTGGCCTCCCAAAGTGCTGGGATTACAGGCATGAGCCACTGTGCCTGGCCAAATTATTGATATTTTTTAAGAAAAGTAACAGAATAGATTTGATAGAGATACTGTTTCTCTTAATACCAAAGGAAAACTAAAATAATAATCCTAGTGTACTTTTCTTTGTTCCCTCATGTTTTTTTCAATCTATACACTAACATACCTAGCAAATTAAAGTTTTACTTTAACTTGAAATATTTAAGAACATTAAACAAGGCATTTCTTTGTCTTTGGTTGAATTCTTTTGGATTACCAACAGTAATTGAAGGATCAATTATCAAAGAGTTTGACGAGCTAATATAAACCGCAAACTCACCATACAGTTTTTATTCCAAATGTGTTGATAAAAAGATACTTTGTTTCTTTATCCACCTTGTTTTTATAACACTTAAAAACCAATACAAACCAAAAAACCTAGTTAAAGCTAGTTTCTGGTTTGTAGTTTTAATTAATTTCCCCTAGGGTAGAAATTAAAGCTGATAAATCACACACACACACTTTGTTGGGGTGGGGGTGGCAGGTGGAGAGGCAGTGTACTTGGGTTAGCTACAATTAAAAACGGTATTTCAATTCCTCATTTTACTTATTTTATATGTAGACAGGGCCTTAGTGATAAGATGGTGTAAATGATTTAGGATATTCATGTTTTAAAGTGAAGCATAAATATTTTGCAAAATGTTTTCTAGTTTGAAGGATGTTCCATTATTAGGATTTTTAGATTAATCTGTATGGTCAAGGAATACCAATGAAACCTGAAGTTTATTTATTTTCTGCAGTGTCATTTTGTCAAATGGTTGGTATTATAATTGTTCTTTTCTTTCTTTTTTTCTTTTTTTTTTTTTATTTTCAGATGGAGTGTCACTGTGTCACCAGACTGGAGTGCAGTGGCATGATCTTGGCTCACTGCAACCTCCACCTCCTGGGTTCAAGTGATTCTCCTGCCTCAGCCTCCCAAGTAGCTGGGACTACAGGTGTGCACCACCACACCCAGCTGATTTTTGTATTTTTTTTTAGTAGAGACGGGGTTTCACCATGTTGGTCAGGATGGTCTCGATCTCTTGACCTTGTGATCTGCCCACCTCAGCCTCCCAAAGTGCTGGTATTACAGGCGTGAGCCACCATGCCTGGCCCCCTCTTTTCTTATTCATTTTATCACCAGTGCATAATTCTTACTGACATTAGATTTTAAAAAAGAATTATGCTATAAATCTTTATAAATTGTATATATATTTCTTAAATATTGCAACTGCCTAAACGTTGTATATTTTAAGGCTGTTTTCTCTTGCTCTCGATGTTGAGGAAAACTATAAATTGACCTATAATGCATCTACTGTTAATGGTTTTGGTTAGTTTGTTACTCATTGTTTTTAAAAAGTTTCCAATACGGAAACTTTAACACCTTTTATACAGTTCTCTACTATTCAAGATAAAGATTCTTTAAAATATCTCACCAGAACCTTACAATTTTATACTTTGTAATATTTAGTTTCTATAATTTGAGGAAGGGACTTTTTTGTTTGGGTTAAGTAAAAAGCCTTTATTTGATTACCAGCATGAGAATTCACCTTGGTTTCTATTTTATGCATTTGTAAATTTTTTCCCTAATTATATGGAAGCTATTGGAACTTTTGTATTCAATGCTAAATACTAAGTCAAAGGGAGTATAATAGGTAAGTTTTTTCAGTTACTGTGTCTTTAGCATTCAGTCATTACAAGAAAATGATCATAAAAAAATCATTATATTATAAACATCTAATTATTTCATATAATGATTATCATGTACTACATTGTTACTTTTAAAATAAGCTATTAAACTAGTTTTTATGGTTCAACTAATGCAAAAAAAAAAGGAATATCTGAGACTGGATAATTTATAAAGAAAAGAGGTTTAATTGACTCACAGTTCTACATGGCTGGGGAGGCCTGAGGAAACTTACAATCATGGCAGAAGGCACCTCTTCATAGGGTGGTAGGAGAGAGAATGAGAGCTGAGTGAAAGGGGAAACCCCTTACAAAACCATCAGGTCTTGTGAGAACTCACTCACTATCATGAGAACAGCATGGGGGGAACCTGCTGTTTGGATGGGGACACAGAGCCAAACCATATCAGGGGTTTTCTTCACTCTTCTTATATACATCTTGAAATGACAACTATTGTTAAAGTGATGGAAATTTCATTTGGTAGAACAACAGGCAGACTTGTGATCTTATTAAAACTGTTACTATGATTGAGGATTTCTTTCTAAGGGAACACAACATTCTCAGCATTCTCCCCCAACAAAACAAAAGAAACAGATTTCAAAACAAGGTCAAATGTAATAGAGCGCTTAAAAAATAAAAACCATTAAAATTGTAAAGATAGATTCTACAGGAGAGCCAGATTAAGTTATTACCAATTTAATCTGAAAGTAGATATTGTAGAAAGAAAGAAACAAGCAAAGAGTTGGTTTTACAAAGATTTGTTATCTTATTAATAACAAAATAGAATAATTTCAAACAAAAAATATTGAATGTAGGTGGCAGATATCTTTCCAACTCTCTTTAGTCTCTTGCTATATCTTAACTTCCTTATTATAAAAGTAAATTGCATCTCCTCTGGGCCCAGTTTCAATGACCTCAATGAAGCTGACATGCAACATCTACAAAATTACACAGGTATATGGATGCCCTTTAGTCATTGGTTGACTTCAAGCAGGTCTGGCCATGAAGTCAGACTATGAAGCAAGTTTCCCAGGATGGAAAAACATGCATTCTCCCTCCCACAAGCCAACAGAAAATCATGAATGGCCCTTTCTCAAAGGACACAAATCCTGGGTACAGTGGGCTAGAAAATTTTCCAAGTTACTTAAAGTCACTTAGTTTATCTCCTTTCTCCTTCCTACACAGACAATCTTCCTGGCCTCTTGAGAGCACCATTCAGTCCAGGGTATTCTTAATGCACAAAATTACCACCTTTGGTCTTCTGAAAGACTGACAGGGACAGACTGAGATGAGAAAAGAATGTATTTCCTGCTTAGGATGAAGTTCAAGACATTAAACATATATACACATAAAACAATTAGAGAAACCATACATAATGGTACAATCTAATGTTGAACGTTGTGGCACAGGCTTTAAGCATTATAGGATTTCTTCTTCCTGATGGCACAATTCAATTCAACATGCAATTTTTTGGAATAATGTTTATCACTTGTATACATGAGTGTAACCATGACCACGAGATGAATTTTTTTTAAAAAAGACCCAAACGCAGAACATTTTCAAGAAATTTCAGAACACTTTGGGCATGGAGAGCATTGTGAAAGATTCTAGAGGGGGACCACTATGTCCTACAAAGGAAAAAGAATGTAATTTCTTATTAGAATACCTAGATGCTATAACTTCAACTTTCTGAGAAAAATAATTATGGACCTAACATTCCACACTCAGTAAAAATATCAATCAAGTGAGAAAGTGAGAGGGAAAAAATGAGGTCACTTTCCAGCATGTAAAAATTCATCAAGTGGATTTATCATGCACCCTTTCAAGAAAATTACTTGAAGATGTTCTCCGGCCAGAACAAGAATTAAATCCAAGAAACGTAAAAACTTGAGATCCAAGAACACTGACTCCAACCCAGGACTTGGGTGAAAAAAAGTCAGGATGACAGCTTGGCATCCAGCCCAGAGAACAGCTGGTTCAGATTGTAATAAGAAGTCAGATGGTTCTGGGAAATCCGTCTTCAACAATTATATTACATCCCTTATCACAGATGGAATATGTTTAAGGCAGATACATCATCTTAGTGTTTGATGAAGGCATACCATAAAAAATAAAATAAGACACTTTGAAATCGTAGGATAGTGAACAATGTTAACACAATCACAATAGAAACACTGTGTATTGATATTTTTGATTTTAGATTCAACCAATGAATAAAGTGTGCAAGGATTAATTATGATTACAGAAGAGATGACCAAAGCTAACAAAAGTTGTGAGGGTGGGAGAACAGTGCATACAGAAGAGTGGGGAAAGGAGTAGAGGGAAGGATAGGAGTCCTAATTTACTCATCTTACTAATAATAGCTAACATTGGGTACTTAACATTGTGCTCATTCAGAGATAAACATGAATTAATTCAGCTAATCTCCCAAAAGGAGAAAACTAAGGTGTATTAGTCAGGGTTCTCTTAGAGGGACAGAACTAACAGGATATATATAAAGGGGAGTTTATTAAGTATTAATTTACATGATCACAAGGTCCCACAATAGGTTGTCTGCAATCTGAGGAGCAAGAGACAGTCTCAAAAAAAAAAAAAAAACACAAAAAGCTCAAGTGAGCACTCACAGTACCTGGTTTTAGCTTCATATTGCTGAAAGAGGCACTGAAGAGACAGAAAAATCAGGCCTGAGTCACTGAGGCCACCCCTCCCCCATCCTGGCAGTCGTAGGGAGTGGTGCAGAGAGCATCTCTGGGAATTTGGAGTGGAAGAACACAGTCACCTGGTGCTGTCCTGTTAGAGCAGAAGGGAAAACCAGACTAAACTCAGCTGACCCCTGCCTATAGAGGGAGCATTTAAACTAGCCCTAGCCAGTGAGGAATCATGGATCCCAGGGGTTTAAACTTGAGTTCCTATAAATTTTGCCACTGAGGGTTATAGTGCTGTCTGTCTCCAAGAAAACTTAAAAGGAAGTCTAGGCCATAAGGACTGCAAGTCTTAGGCAAGTCCTTGTGCTGAACTAGGCCCAGAGACAGTGGTCTGGGGGCATCACACCAACTGGAGCAGCCAAAGGAGTGCTGGCATCACCTTTCCCCTAACCCCAAGCTGCACAGCTTGTGGCTCCCTTCCTTCCACTTGAGGAGAGAAGAGGAAATAGTTGGGGAGACTTTATCTTGGGTCTTGGATACCAGCTCAACCACAGCAAGATAGGGTACTGGTCAGAGTCACGAGGCCCCTGTTCCAGGCCTTAGCTCCCAGATGACATTTCTAGATACACCTTGGGCCAAAAGGGAACCCACAATATTGAAGGAAAGGACCCGGTGCTGGCGGTATTCATCACCTGCTAACGGAAGAGACCTTGGGCCCCAAATAACCAGCAGCAATACTCAGGTACTACATTGAGTGCCTTGGGTGAGCCTCTGAGAATTGCTGGCTTAAAAAAGGAAGAGGCGGACATTAAGAAAGTCAAATGATTAGTTGTGAATTTCAAGCTGGGCAAGGACAAAAGAGGTGGAAAGGATGTGGAGCTGACACAAAGGGGAAGATGGACAGAACAGGCAGATCAGAGGTTTTTATGAGATTAAGCGGAGTAAGAGCCAGAAGGACCAAAGGTTTGGTCAGTTACTGGAACTTTAGACTTTGATTTCTAAGATGGTTCAAACTCCCAATTACAAAGTGTAATAATGCAATGAATGGGTAACTGAATTGTGACAGATGACGACGTGCTAATGGCCCTGGCTGGCTCTCAGCGCCTCCTCTGCCTCGGCGTCTGCTCTGGCCACGCTGGAGGAGCCCTTCAGCCCGCCCCTGCGCTGCGGAGGCCCCTCTCTGGGGCTGGCCCAGGCCAGGGCCGGCTCCCTCTGCTCGCTGCGAGTTGTGGAGGGAGAGGCGCGGGCGGGAGACGGGGCTGTGCGCGGCGCTTGCGGGCTGGCGCGGGTTCCCGGTGGGCGCCGGCTCCGCAGGCCCCGCACTCCGCGCAGCCGGCCGGCGCCTGCTGGGCTTCATCCGGGGACGAGTTCACTCTGCGCTGCCAGAGTGCCCCGGCTAGATGCCGCAAAGTCCCGCTGCGAGTGCCAGTGAGAGGTGAAGCCGGCTGGGCTTCTGGGGAGGGTGGGTACTTGGAGAACTTTTCCCTCTAGCTAAAGGATTGTAAATGCACCAATCAGCACTCTTGTGTCTAGCTAAAGGTTTGTAAACGCACCAATCAGTGCTCTGTGTCTAGCTAATCTGGTGGGGACTTGGAGAACTTTTCTGCCTGAAGGATTGTAAATGCACCAATCAGCTTTCTGTGTCTGGCTAAAAGTTTGTTAACGCACCAATCAACACTCTGTCAAAACGGACCAATCAACACTCTGCAAAACGGACCAATCAGTTCTCTGTAAAATGGACCAATCAGCTCTCTGTAAAATGGACCAATCAGCAGGATGTGGGTGGGGCCAAATAAGGGAATAAAAGCAGGATATGAAGACCAGCAGCAAAAACCTGCTTGGGTCCCCTTCTACGCTGTGCAAGTTTTGTTCTTTCACTCTGCAGTATGTCTTGCTGCTGCTCGCTTTTTGGGTCCGCATTACCTTTATGAGCTGTAACACTCACTGCGAAGGTCTGCAGCTTCACTCCTGAAGCCAGCGAGACCACGAACCCACTAGAAGGAAAAAACTCTGGACACATCCAAACATCTGAAGGAACAAACTCTGGACACACTATCTTTAAGAACTGTAACACTGACCGTTAGGGTCCACAGCTTCATTCTTGAAGTCAGCGAGACCAAGAACCCACCAATTCCGGACACAATTGGAGTGAAAATAAAGTGATTGGAGTTGAATTCAAGCAATAATAATATCTTGGATGGCACAACTGTTAGACCATTAAAAGTCGACAGGGTAATGGTAGCAACTGAGGAGCTTAAAGAACTAAGACCCAAGTGCTGACATCATCAGAGAGGTCAACAGATGACACAGTGAAGGCATTTCTAGCAAGGAAGACTTGTTTGGAGCAGAGCAGTAGTAAGGACCCTGAGCTTTGCAAGGTCATGATGTCTAGGATGTCAGAGCTGGATTTAAACTTCAAAATTTCAAATTTCTGGTAATTAACAGATCTACTTACAACATCTATTTCATAAGGGTCTGTGACAATCCACTTAGATGACATATATAAATAACCTAGTGTGGTGGTAGCTAGTATTATAATTAGTATAATTCACCTTGCTATGTACTCTTGGGAGTAGAGAGGAAACACATGTCACTAATCACATCCCACATTTTCATTTGGGAGACAGGCTGCTGGAAAACAGACTAAGGATAATGCCACCATTCTGTGATTGGTCTAGATTCTAAAACTGGTTCCTTATTCCCAACACTGAATTTAGTTCATTCTGAACAAGACAAGTTGCATTTGTTTTAAAAACTCCCTGAATGCATATAGGTAAAGAGAAATAAATCTGCCTTGAGCTTCACATGGGCAAGAGAACATACCATCTTAAGAAATAAAACAAATGAAACAAAATAAGTCCTTAAGTTTTAGGAAATATAGTATACTGCTATAAGACAGGAAGATATAGCTCAAAATTATGTTATTGGTTAGTTTTACCACCTTGATACAAAATGTACTACTAGAAGCTTAAAAGGAGCATGTCTTTTGAATTTTAATGAATTTTAGTGAGATTTAATTACAGATTAAAGTTAGATAAATGGGTTGGTGGAATACAGGTCTAAATACTCATTATGTGTCCATTAATTAAGCTGCTTATTATTAAATTAACTTGTTAATTTAATTTTTTGATGAATTACAATTAAGATTTTTTCATTTTGTGAAAGACCTAGTTCATGGTCCCAGCTGCATATGATACAAGTGAATACTAATTCATAGCTGAACAACTATCATTTACTCTTTAAAGCATAAGTGTATATTATTCAATGATGTATCTATGGAAGACTTTTGTCTTAGACTCACTCAATAGCCATATTTTTTATGGAATAAGGCAGAGACCTGAGCAAAATTTGGTAACTGTGATTGAAGGAGTGGAGAATTTGGCTCCTTTTCTTCAAGAGCATTTTTTCTTCAACCTCTTGCTTTTCTTCAATGGCTTTTTGAAGGTCATTATTACTAGGAAAATCGCTTTTATATTACTCTTTGATTTTATTTTGAGTAAATTTTGTGTGTGTGTGTGTGTGCGCGCGTGTGTACGTTCTCTAAATTTTAACACATGTATAGATTCCTGTGTCTATCACCAAAATCAGGACATAAAACAGTTCCATCACCCCCCAAAAAATCCCTTGTGCTATTTCTTTTTGGTCACCACCTCCCCCTGCCCATAACTCCTGACAACACTAATCTGTTCTCCATCTTTATAATTTTGTCTTTTTGAGGCAGTCATAAAAATAGAATCATACAGTAGACTTTTCTAAGACCAAACCAAACAGAATCCCTAGGCTAGCAAATGGCTGATGTCACAAAATCATGCCATTTATAAAGATGCCATTTTTGGAAGTTTTATTGCCTTTTCTTACTATATTGCTTGAGTGCACCAGATACTGTTTTTCAATCTAGAAAGTACTAAGAACCCCAAAGACCCCCACTCCACCCGCTTTCTCTCAACAGTCTTAATCACAGACAATTGTCAGTATCTGTAAGTACTACTTACATGTTAGCTTTCATCCTATAGGGCTGTGTCTGGGATGTTTTAGTCACTAAAATAGTATTTCTCAGAGCAGGGCCTCTCAAATGTCTCGTTACCATGAGGGGGTAACTTCAGTGGTGTCAGTATACAGAACCTTCCCATTGTTCCAACACTTGTAAATATCCTTGTTATAGATCTTTTGCAGGGTATAATCATTGTGACACAAGAAGCTGGGGCCCATAGTCTTTCCCAAATGTTTCTGAGGTTGCTCAGAGGGTTCAACCACTAGTTTGTGGGTATAGTCTGCCATCTACAGTCCACAGGTGGTCTTTGCATGCTTGCTTTCATGGCAGTTTAAAAATGTGATTTAAATGCAAATAATATGTTTTGGTGTCTTTTGTGAAAGAATGGAATAGTACATCTGGATTTCTTATCCACGATCTGATGATCTGACTCCCTCCTTCAAAACATTATACCTAGCTAAAACTCTGTCCAAATTCCCTTAATATTGGGCCAGAATTTGGGTATCACTGATCTGAAGAAAAAAAATATTGGGGAGTGAGTTATATCAGTCTAATTCTGGGGTAGCTTACATGGTTTGAGGTTTGTATGTTTAGTTTACACACTTCAAGTTTCAATTAAGGTTCCCAGCTGTTGGGGGAAAAAAACACTTTTCCTCATGTAGATTTAAATTCTGTGGTCAGAAATGCAGAAGGAAAGGTAGAACAAAAAGTAGATCAAGTCTTTGCAATTTTATTTCTCTTTTCCTGAAACCTTCTGCCACCCATTTGTTCACCAGATTCTTTTATTATCAAGATTCAGGCCTCAACTCAAATGTCACCTTCTAGAGAGGCTTTCTCTGACCAATTGGGTAAAGCGGCTACTCTGTCCTTCTCATCCCCATTACTTTCTAGCCCATTACCCTGATTTAATTTCTTCATATCACTTAGCACTAAACTGTCTGATTCAGTCATATTTCTATATATTTATTGTCTTTATTTCTTCCCCCTCACCCACTAGAGCAAGGGCCTTTTCTTGTTCACTACTACTACATCCCCAATACTTAGAACAGAGCCTGACCCATAATAAGTGCTTTAAAAACATTGGTTGAAAAAAAATTAATAGATACAATTATTTGGTGACACTAGCCATCTGGAGATTTGGTTTGGTCTGGTTAGAAAAGTCTACAACATCATGAATGCTCACCTCAAGCAAGTCCAAACTATGGGGAACTCCTAAAACCACAGCAGTGTACTGGGAAGAGTTTTCTGAGCAGCTCATCCTGGGAGTTTTGGAGAGCACTGTTTTAATTGCTGGAGGAAAATAGCTTTTAAAAGCAAATTTGAGATTGTGATCTGATTAAAAAAAATGTTTATGTAAGATTCAAAAACTTGGACTCTGATCCCTAGATTTAAGGGGAGCTCTAACAATAATTATCCCCAGAGTTCCAGTTTCACGTAAGAAGGAGTAAGCATGCTTGACACCTTTTCTCACACTGAATATAATTACAAACCCTGGACAGAAGGCAAGAACAAGTATTTGAAGACTCTGAAAAGTAAACAACAGCAGCCAAATTTTGTAGTACCATTAATCTAAATCCACACATATCAATCATAACATGAATGTAAATGATCCGAACATACTGATTTAAAAATAGGAATTTTCCCTAAGCTCATCAGGCAGTATACATTTTATATATACAAGTTATATGTAAAAACTTATTTTATATGTCACACCTCAAAAAAGTGAGATTTTTTTTTTTAAAAAGAAATTGTCAAAATGGATTTTTAAAAACTGTGACTCAACTCTATGCTATTTACAAGAAACACAACTCAAATATAATACACATTGATTAAAAGTATGGGTGTGTGCCTGTAGTCCCAGCTACTCGAGAGGCTGAGGCAGGAGGATCACTTGAGCCCAGGAGTTCGAGGGTGCAGTAGGCTATGATCACACTACTATACTCCAGCTTGGACAACAAGGAGAAATTCCATCTCTTAAAAATAAATAAATAAGACTGAGGCACGAGGATCTGGTGTTCCAACCCAGCAGGAAAATGCGGCCTTTGACTGAAGAGGAGACCCGTGTCATGTTTGAGAAGATTGTGAAATACATCAGGGAGAATCTTCAGCTGCTGCTGGACCGGCCCGACCGCACCTACTGTTTCTGGCTGCACGACGACCGGGTGTACTATGTGAGTGAGAAGATTGTGAAGCTGGATGCCAATATCTCTGGGGACAAGCTGGTGTCACTGGGGACCTGCTTCGGAAAAGTCACTAAGACCAACGTCCCAGCCCTGAATTACCTTGCACCTTATGCCAAGTATAAAGTGTGGATAAAGCATGGTGCAGAGCAGTCCTTCCTCTATGGGAACCATGTGTTGAAATATGGTCTGGGTCAAATCACCGAAAATACTTCTCAGTACCAGGGAGTGGTGGTGTACTCCATGGCAGACATCCCTTTGGGTTTTGGGGTGGCAGCAAAATCTACACAAGACTGCAGAAAAGTAGACCCCATGGCGATTGTGGTACTTCATCAAGCAGACATTGGGGAATATGCGTGGCATGAAGAGACATTGACTTAAAACGAAGTCATTGGCCGTGCGCGGTGGCTCACACCTATAATCCCAGCACTTTGGGAGGCTGAGGCGGGCGGATCACGAGGTCAGGAGATCGAGACCATCCTGGCTAACACAGTGAAACCCCGTCACTACTAAAAATACAAAAAATTAGCCGGGTGTGGTGGTGGGCGCCTGTAGTCCCAGCTACTCGGGAGGCTGAGGCAGGAGAATGGCGTGAACCCGGGAGGCGGAGCTTGCAGTGAGCCGAGATTGCGCCACTGCACTCCAGCCTGGGCGACAGAGCAAGACTCTGTCTCAAAAAAAAAAAAAAAAAAAAAAAAAAAAAAAAAAAAAAAACGAAGTCATTGCAAGGACAGCTGTGTGGAAGGGCCGAGTTTTGTTTCCTGTGTTCGTGTAGACTCCACCATCATGCTGAACTTTGTCAACACTATGGCCTCTTCAGGGACATCTTAGTTTACTGTACTCTCTATCACTGACAGATGCAGGCTGGATTCTTATTATATACAGAGATGGCTCAAAAATGGGGTTTCTGATCTTTGTGTTTGTGATAAATAGAATACTCCGTTTCAAAAAAAATTAAAATAAATAAATAAAGGATGGGAAAATATACATATTCTCAGTAGGAAAGCAAACATGTCTTCTATATGAAGCAAGTATTATACCATTCATTTGTGTATTCATTCATCAAATATTTATTGAAATATACTAGGTTCAAGACATGATGCTGAACATTTTTATATAACTCATAATCTTAAAAGCCATATTTAAGAGTGAATTATGTCAGTCAGGAGACCAGACGATAGTACCTGAATCAGAGTAGATAGGTAGAAATTGTAAAAATAAATAAATAAAATAAACAAAAAAACCTACAGTCCAATACTTGAGACAGCTTTTGATCTATAAAGGCAAAATTTCCACATGTGCATCAAGATTGTCAGGCAAATTCATCAAGTGGAAATAAAACTGAGAGAGCAAAATCAGTTGAATAAAAGAAATAATTATATTCTTTATTGAGTTATACATCTTTCTTTTAAATAAGCATGTTTAACAAAATTGAGGTAGCAAATACAGTAATCAGTCCACCACTGTCACATGGAAAATAGTATTACAATTAGAAGAGAAGTTAAGATAAGGTTAGGAATACTCATTGATGGGGAGTATTATGTGTATCTTCTATTCCGTTTTTGGTTAAATAGATAAACTTTTCTTTAAAGTAGGGGGTTTTTTTGTTTGTTAGCTTTTTTTTTTTTTTTCCATTTCTAACCCTCCCAGTCTGATCCAGTTACCATCATCTGGGCTTCTGACTAATGCACTCTTAAATATGTCTTTTAAGATTATGAGTTACTATCTAAAAATGTGAAGAACATAACATTGTACCTTAAACTTAGTAGATTTTCAATAAATATTTGATGAACAAATGCATAAATGACATGATACTTGTTTGATATGAGATACATGTTTGCTTTCCTATTGGGACTTAGAGATTCCAGAAACATTAAGTTGGATATTCCTACAGTCCTAAGAGAATAATGGGAAACTTTCAAAGCACTTAGCATGTGTCAGAGACTATTCTAAGTGCTTCATAAATATTTACTGCTCTAGTCTTAACAAACATTTAAAAGCTATTATTCCTAGCCCCATTTTTAGATGAGGAAACTGAGACACAAAGGGTTTTAATAACTTGCTTAAATTTTGCTTTCTTGAAGAACTACTACTAAATGATAGACATGGGATTCAATGTCATGTAGTCTGGTTCCAAAGTTCCCACTCTAAACTGCTACTGAATTTGTATTCTAGTAGGTCTGTAAGTTGAATGTGCATCAGAATCACATCCAACTTGTTAAAATAGATTTATGGGCCCTATCCACAGAGACTCTGATTCAGTTGGTCTAGGGTAAATTCTGAGAATTTGCTGATCTAACAAGTTTCCAGGTGATGCTGATTCTTTTGGTCCTAGGTGCAGAAGTATACTTGAGAAGAAATCAAATTGCCACTGTGGACATTTCTTCTGTCTAATCCACTCTGGCTGAAGATAGAGGTTTCTGATCTTGACTGGACATTACTCAAACTTCATATGCACACTGAGATGTGAGAGCCTACTATATTTGGGTAAACTAAAGTATGATTCCGTATTTTTTCTCCCTACTATTTGATCTTACAAGGTATTTTCTTCCTTGTGATAACAAAGTCATGCCTAGATTCTGATCCTTACCCCCAAATAAAATAAGACTATTGATATGGTTTGGCTGCGTCCCCACCCAAACTCTCATGTTGAATTGTAATACCCATAATCTCCATAATCCCCACATGTCAAGGGAGTGACCAGGTAGAGGTAATTGAATTATGGGGACGATTTCCTCCATGTTGTTCTCATGATAGTGAGTGAGCTGTCATGAGATCTGATGGTTTTATACGCATTTGGTAGCTCCTTCTGTGTTCATTCTCCTTCCTGCTGCCTTGTGAAGAAGGTGCCTTGCTTCCCCTTCGCCTTCTGCCATGACTGTAAGTTTCCTGAGGCCAGCCATGCTAAACTGTGAATCAATTAAACCACTTTCCTTTTTAAATTACCCAGTTTTGGGCAGTTCTTTATAGCAGTGTGAAAATGGACTAATACAACTATGAAATGACCACTGAGACTTTCTGTTGATTTATTACTCACCCATTCAATTTTACCTAAGCTATGCAGCAATTAGAAAATGGTAAGATTCTGAAAAATATTTCTTACTGTTTTATTTTGTTCGAGATAAAAAATTTGGGTACTATAGAAAAGCACAGTGAAATTAAGAAACAGTTTTTTGTAATGCCACCACAAAATGTTAATTGTGGTAGATTCCAATATAGTGCTTCTCATCAGTTTTTGATTTATGCTTTTTTGTAAAAAAAAACTGGACAAGTTATATTAAAGGACCTCAGCAAATAGTGTTTGAAAAGACTCACTGGAGATAAGGGTGAGCTTGCCTGAAGCTTCCCTGTGTTAGACTAAGACCCCTTTACAAATTGCGTCATTCAGGATATGACTGCTCCAAGAGGCCTGTTTCCAGAAGACACTGATCAACAAAAGCCCAAGCTTCCTTAATGTGACATTATTAATTTGCTGCTTGTTAAGGAGGTAAGAATTATGCTGATTGTAACGAGTTATGCTTTCAGCCATGAAAAATTTCTCCTCTTCTCAGTGCTCAGATTATCATTAGTCTGATCAAAAATTTTGGAGATATGCAGGTTCATACTAAGATGTGTCTAATGCCTGGATTGTTTTATTAATATAAGCACCCGAAGTGGGCTCTTGCTTTACCTAATTTAGGATCTATAGTGATTAACTTTATCATCAAAATTCCATTTTGTGCAATGACAAGTAGAAAGTACTGTACAAATTCTTCTGACATGCTGGTCAATATCAGCTTTGAACTATAAACCAGGACACTGCTCATGGCAGCATGAAGGTTACAAACCAGTGAATATTTTCCTTTCTAAATAGCCTGCTTTATAAAGAGAATAATTGTACTGAGCAGATAGCAATGTAGAACAGAGTAGGAAGAGAAGAGGGTCATCAGTGTAGGAAGTGAAGGGCTGGGAGAAAGACAATTATCTACTTTACTTATTTATGTATTTTTATGAATTTTGGTTTTAAACCTTTACTATCAGAGAATTAATCAATTCTCATTCTGGCTACTTAAGACTTTCTGATGCCAGAAAGGTGTGGAATAGGGAGAAACCCCCTCCTTCTTTTGTTTAGAAATAGAAATGTCTTATTGGTTTGTTTTCTTTGTTCTTTTTATCAGCAGAGCCAGTGTGCTGCTATTGTTTGCTGGCCTAACAAAAATGAAATCAAGGCTTTCACGGAACAGTCTGCCAAATGTTGAATCAACAGCCCAGCTTCTGCAACAGCTTGCTTTAATGACCCTAGACAGCTTCTATTTGAATCATATACTGGGTCACAAGGAGGAAATAGGGATAACAGAAAGCAGGATGGGACAGAAACTAAATTAGCGCTTTGAAGGCTATTTGGGCTGCTGTCAAATCAGTTCCTCAGGGAAGCAGAATTATTTATTAGCTTCCTACTACATGCGTTTTGTAGCTATTTCATGTGCTATGGTAAAAATTGATGTTTTGTAAAAACTCCATCCTTCTAATTAAACAGAGTATATTCAACTAGTCTAAACAAATCCTTTTATGATCTTCATAATTTATCTGGGAATTTTGATTTATTGATTCTTAAAACTATGATGACCCTGTCTGACTAGTGCAGTCAAAGTTTTTATGCAAATCAGATAAGCAGCTTCTCTTCAGAGGCTTGTTTGAGTCTCGGGAATTACATGGTTCACTCCGGCCCCTCAACAGACAGAACTGAAATTTACCACTCACAGTCTGAGTTGCTAGAGACCTGAGTGAGATCTCAGGACTATGAGTTAACGGGAATGATCTGTAATAATGATTGTGGTATTTCTAGCTGGCCACTGGTGAACCAAGCAGAGGCAGTCAGACTTTCTTTTGGACAGCCAACTCACTACTCCATTCCACCTGCTTTGCCGTACTGGATTCACCATTTCCAGCAAACCTTCAGTGGAAGAAATATTCAAGAGCATATCCTGAAGGGAGGGCAACAAGGAATGTTTGGTTCCCCTTCTCAATGAGAACCACTCTAATAACCTAAAATTGTGTAATCGAAATGCCACTGAAGTCAGCAGACTCTTAAGAATGACATTAATTGGGTTGTTGTTGTAATAAATGTTGGCTGAGAGATGGCCTGACTACGTAGAAGGCCTCTTTAGCTGTTGATGGCTGAATGCCTTTGGTCATTTTCTGTACAAAAGTCCGTTTTAGTAAAGTTGGGTAGGGTGATAAAAGTGAGGCAAAACAACAAAAAAAAACTAAAGCTGAAGACAAAAAATAAAGACAAGTATATTAAACATTTTTGGAGATAAAACTAGAAATCCCTGCCCATATTTTGTGTAGGTCACCACCACTGCTAACTGCCCAGGTAGTAATAAATCCACCTGCTCCCTTCTTAAAATATTGAGAGAGTGTTCCCATTGTTGAGCTAGGTTTTTCCTTTTCTTAAGACATCTTTTACCAAATGGAAGAGGAAGTACGTGAGTTAAGGCGTAAAGCTAAGGGAAACAAAGGAAAGAGCCAATGGCTTCTAGGACCTGATTTCTTAATCTACCTGCTGTCATGTAGACTTGGACCTTGTGTTCATGTCAACTGGTTATGTAATAAGTTAACTCAAACACTAAGATACAGCCATTTTACTTAAAAAAAAAAACTATGAAAATCCCCTCTTTAATCCACCAACTTCAATGCTACACAGTTTAATTTCAGTTGATTTTAGATTATTTTGCAGTTTTACTTCCCCTTTGTCATTTATTTGCTTTCACTGGAAATAGACTATTTTATTTCCATTTCTTTTACTCCTAATTTAGCCTACAGATGGGCTAGAACTGAGGAAAGCTACAGATGTGGGCAAGTCGTATTTTATGTTATTTAAAATTTTGTGCTCCTAGACATGATGTTTTTGAGGAGATAGTTTATCTGTAGGACAGATTTTAATAAAAAGATAATATAGTACTATAAAATTATATTTATAAGAATAAAACACAAGTTGTAAGCCATGTTATTCTGAGAAAATGCTCTATGAACCAAGTGTGAAAGAGTTGCACTGTCTTTCCTTCATTTGAAAATCTCTAACATAAGTTTTTAGTAGAATGATAACCAGAAGTGACTCCTGGGGGGTGGAGCCAAGATGGCCGAATAGGAACAGCTCCGGTCTCCAGCTCCCAGCCCCAGCGACACAGAAGATGGGTGATTTCTGCATTTCTGCTTGAGGTACCGGTTTCATCTCACTAGGGAGTGCCTAACAGTGGGTGCAGGACAGTCGGTGAAGCGCACTGTGCCCGAGCCGAAGCAGGGCGAGGCATTGCCTCACTCGGGAAGCGCAAGGGGTCAGGGAGTTCCCTTTCCTAGTCAAAGAAAGGGGAAGCAGACAGCACCTGGAATATCGGGTCAGTCCCATCCTAATACTGCGCTTTTCCAACAGGCCTGGAAAACGGCACACTAGGAGATTGTGTCCCGCACCTGGCTCGGAGGGTCCTATGCCCATGGAGTCTCGCTAATTGCTAGCACAGCAGTCTGAGATCAAGCTGCGAGGCGGCAGCGAGGCTGGGGGAGGGGCGCCCGCCATTGCCCAGGCTTGCTTAGGTAAACAAAGCAGCCAGGAAGCTCGAACTGGGTGGAGCCCACCACAGCTCAAGGAGGCCTGCCTGCCTCTGTAGGCTCCACCTCTGGGGGCAGGGCACAGACAAACAAAAACTCTGCAAGAACTTCCACAGACTTAAATGTCCCTGTCTGACTGACAGCTTTGAAGAGAGTAGTGGTTCTCCCAGCACACAGCTGGAGATCTGAGAACGGTCAGACTGCCTCCTAAAGTGGGTCCCTCACCCCTGAGCAGCCTAACTGGGAGGCACCCCCCCAGTAGGGACAGACTGACACCTCATTCAACCCGGTACTTCTCTGAGACAAAACTTTCAGAGGAACTATCAGACAGCTGAATTTGTGGTCTCACGAAAATCCGCTGTTCTGCAGCCACCGCTGCTGACACCCAGCCAAACAGGGTCTGGAGTGCACCTCTAGTAAACTCCAACAGACCTGCAGCTGAGGGTCCTGTCTGGTAGAAGGAAAACTAACAAACAGAAAGGACATCCACACCAAAAACCCAACTGTACATCACCATCATCAAAGACAAAAAGTAGATAAAACCACAAAGATGGGGAAAAAACAGACCAAAAAAACTGGAAACTCTAAAAAACAGAGCACCTCTCCTCCTCCAAAGGAACGCAGTTCCTCACCAGCAACGGAACAAAGCTGGATGGAGGATGACTTTGATGAGTTGAGAGAAGAAGGCTTCAGACGATCAAACTACTCTGAGCTACGAGAGGAAATTCAAAACAACAGCAAAGAAGTTAAAAACTTTGAAAAAAAATTAGAAGAATGGATAACTAGAATAACCAATGGAGAGAAGGGCTTCAAGGAGCTGATGGAGCTGAAAGCCAAGTTTCGAGAACTACGCGAAGATTGCAGAAGCCTCAGTAGCAGATGCGATCAACTGGAAGAAAGGGTATCGCTGATGGAAGATGAAATGAATGAAATGAAGAGAGAAGGGAAGTTTAGAGAAAAAAGGATAAAAAGAAATGAACAAAGCCTCCAAGAAATTTGGGACTATGTGAAAAGACCAAACCTACGTCTGATTGGTGTACCTGAAAATGATGGGGAGAATGGAACCAAGTTGGAAAACACTCCGCAAGATATTATCCAGGAGAACTTCCCCAATCTAGCAAGGCAGGCCAGCATTCAGATTCAGGAAATACAGAGAACGCCACAAAGATACTCCTCGAGAAGGGCAACTCCAAGACACATTATTGTCAGATTCACCAAAGTTGAAATGAAAGAAAAAATGTTAAGGGCAGCCAGAGAGAAAGGTCGGGTTACCCACAAAGGGAAGCCCATCAGACTAACAGCTGATCTCTCAGCAGAAACTCTACAAGCCAGAAGAGAGTGGGGGCCGATATTCAACATTCTTAAAGAAAAGAATTTTCAACCCAGAATCTCCTATCCCGCCAAACTAAGCTTCATAAGTGAAGGAGAAATAAAACACTTTACAGACAAGCAAACGCTGAGTGATTTTGTCACCACCAGGCCTGCCCTAAAAGAGCTCCTGAAGGAAGCACTAAACATGGAAAGGAACAACCGGTACCAGCCACTGCAAAAACATGCCAAATTGTAAAGACCATCGAGACTAGGAAGAAACTATAGCAACTAACGAGCAAAATAACCAACTAACATCATAATGACAGGATCAGATTCACACATAACAATATTAACGTTAAATGTAAATGGGCTAAATGCTCCAATCAAAAGACACAGACTGGCAAACTGGATAAGGAGTCAGGACCCATCAGTGTGCTGTATTCAGGAAACCCATCTCACGTGCAGAGACACACATAGACTCAAAATAAAGGGATGGAGGAAGATCTATCAAGCAACTGGAAAACAAAAAAAGGCAGGGGTTGCAATCCTAGTCTCTGATAAAATAGACTTTAAACCAACAAAGATCAAAAGAGACAAAGAAGGCCATTACATAATGGTAAAGGGATCAATTCAACAAGAAGAGCTAACTATCCTAAATATATATGCACCCAACACAGGAGCACCCAGATTCATAAAGCAAGTCCTGAGTGACCTACAAAGGGACTTAAACTCCCACATAATAATAATGGGAGATTTTAACACCCCACTGTCAGCATTAGACAGATCAACGAGACAGAAAGTTAACAAGGATATCCAGGAATTGAACTCAGCTCTACATAAAGTGGACCTAATAGACATCTACAGAACTCTCCACCCCAAGTCAACAGAATATACATTTTTTCAGCACCACACCACACCTATTCCAAAATTGACCACATAGTTGGAAGTAAAGCTCTCCTCAGCAAATGTAAAAGAACAGAAATTATAACAAACTGTCTCTCAGACCACAGTGCAATCAAACTAGAACTCAGGATTAAGAAACTCACTCAAAACCGCTCTACTACATGGAAACTGAACAACCTGCTCCTGAATGACTATTGGGTACATAATGAAATGAAGGCAGAAATAAAGATGTTCTTTGAAACCAACGAGAACAAAGACACAACATACCAGAATCTCTGGGACACATTCAAAGCAGTGTGTAGAGGGAAATTTATAGCACTAAATGCCCACAAGAGAAAGCAGGAAAGATCCAAAATTGACTCCCTGACATCACAATTAAAAGAACTAGAAAAGCAAGAGCAAACACATTCAAAAGCTAGCAGAAGGCTAGAAATAACTAAAATCAGAGCAGAACTGAAGGAAATAGAGACACAAAAAACCCTTCAAAAAATTAATGAATCCAGGAGCTGGTTTTTTGAAAAGATCAACAAAATTGATGGACCGCTAGCAAGACTAATAAAGAAGAAAAGAGAGAAGAATCAAATAGATGCAATAAAAAACGAAAAAGGGGATATCACCACCGATCCCACAGAAATACAATCTACCATCAGAGAATACTACAAACACCTCTATGCAAATAAACTAGAAAATCTAGAAGAAATGGATAAATTCCTCGACAAATACACCCTCCCAAGACTAAACCAGGAAGAAGTTGAATCTCTGAATAGACCAATAACAGGTTCTGAAATTGTGGCAATAATCAATAGCTTACCAACCAAAAAGAGTCCAGGACCTGATGGATTCACAGTCGAATTCTACCAGAGGTACAAGGAGGAACTGGTACCATTCCTTCTGAAACTATTCCAATCGATAGAAAAAGAGGGAATCCTCCCTAACACATTTTATGAAGCCAGCATCGCCCTGATACCAAAACCTGGCAGAGACATAACCAAAAAAGAGAATTTCAGACCAATATCCTTGATGAACATTGATGCAAAAATCCTCAATAAAATACTGGCAAACCGAATCCAGCAGCACATCAAAAAGCTTATCCACCATGATCAAGTGGGCTTCATCCCTGGATGCAAGGCTGGTTCAACATATGCAAATCAATAAATGTAATCCAGCATATAAACAGAACCAAAGACAAAAACCACATGATTATCTCAATAGATGCAGAAAAGGCCTTTGACAAAATTCAACAACCCTTCATGCTAAAAACTCTCAATAAATTAGGTATTGATGGGACGTATCTCAAAATAATAAGAGCTATCTACGACAAACCCACAGCCAATATCATACTGAATGGGCAAAAACTGGAAGCATTCCCTCTGAAAACTGGCACAAGACAGGGATGCCCTCTCTCACCCTCCTATTCAACATAGTGCTGGAAGTTCTGGCCAGAGCAATCAGGCAGGAGAAGGAAATAAAAGGTATTCAATTAGGAAAAGAGGAAGTCAAATTGTCCCTGTTTGCAGATGACATGATTGTATATCTAGAAAACCCCATTGTCTCAGCCCAAAATCTCCTTAAGCTGATTAGCAACTTCAGCAAAGTCTCAGGATACAAAATTAATGTACAAAAATCACAAGCATTCTTGTACACCAATAACAGACAAACAGAGAGCCAAATCATGAGTGAACTCCCATTCACAATTGCTTCAAAGAGAATAAAATACCTAGGAATCCAACTTACAAGGGATGTGAAGGACCTCTTCAAGGAGAACTACAAACCACTGCTCAATGAAATAAAAGAGGATACAAACAAATGGAAGAACATTCCATGCTCATGGGTTGGAAGAATCAATATCGTGAAAATGGCCATACTGCCCAAGGTAATTTATAGATTCAATGCCATCCCCATCAAGCTACCAATGACTTTCTTCACAGAATTGGAAAAAACTACTTTAAAGTTCATATGGAACCAAAAAAGAGCCCGCATCGCCAAGTCAATCCTAAGCCAAAAGAACAAAGCTGGAGGCATCACGCTACCTGACTTTAAACTATACTACAAGGCTACAGTAACCAAAACAGCATGGTACTGGTACCACAACAGAGACATAGATCAATGGAACAGAACAGAGCCCTCAGAAATGATGCCGCATAGCTACAACTATCTGATCTTTGACAAACCTGACAAAAACAAGAAATGGGGAAAGGATTCCCTATTTAATAAATGGTGCTGGGAAAACTGGCTAGCCATATGTAGAAAGCTGCAACTGGATCCCTTCCTTACACCTTATACAAAAATTAATTCAAGATGGATTAAAGACTTATATGTTAGACCTAAAACCATTAAAATCCTACAAGAAAACCTAGGCAATACCATTCAGGACATAGGCGTGGGCAAGGACTTCATGTCTAAAACACCAAAAGCAATGGCAACAAAAGCCAAAATCGACAAATGGGATCTCATTAAACTAAAGAGCTTCTGCACAGCAAAAGAAACTATCATCAGAATGAACAGGCAACCTACAGAATGGGAGAAAATTTTTGCAACCTACTCATCTGACAAAGGGCTAATATCCAGAATCTACAATGAACTGAAACAAATTTACAAGAAAAAAACAAACAACCCCATCAAAAAGTGGGCAGAGGACATGAACAGACACTTCTCAAAAGAAGACATTTATGCAGCCAGAAAACACATGAAGAAATGCTCATCATCACTGGCCATCAGAGAAATGCAAATCAAAACCACAGTGAGATACCATCTCACACCAGTTAGAATGGCCATCATTAAAAAATCAGGAAACAACAGGTGCTGGAGAGGATGTGGAGAAATAGGAACACTTTTACACTGTTGGTGGGACTGTAAACTAGTTCAACCATTGTGGAAGTCAGTGTGGCGATTCCTCAAGGATCTCGAACTAGAAATACCATTTGACCCAGCCATCCCATTACTGGGTATATACCCAAAGGACTATAAATCATGCTGCTATAAAGACACATGCACACGTATGTTTATTGCGGCACTATTCACAATAGCAAAGAGTTGGAACCAACCCAAATGTCCAACAACGATAGACTGGATTAAGAAAATGTGGCACATATACACCATGGAATACTATGCAGCCATAAAAAATGATGAGTTCGTGTCCTTTGTAGGGACATGGATGAAACTGGAAAACATCATTCTCAGTAAACTATCGCAAGGACAAAAAACCAAACACCGCATGTTCTCTCTCATAGGTGGGAATTGAACAATGAGAACTCATGGACACAGGAAGGGGAACATCACACTCCGGGGACTGTTGTGGGGTGGGGGGAGGGGGGAGGGACAGCATTAGGAGATACACCTAATGCTAAATGACGAGTTAATGGGTGCAGGAAATCAACATGGCACATGGATACATATGTAACAAACCTGCACATTGTGCACATGTACCCTAAAACCCTAAAGTATAATAAAAAAAAAAAAAAAAAAAGAAGTGACTCCTGAATGACTAAGGAAAGAGGAAGTCATGGCTACTAGAGCGTATGTACTAAATGAAATGTAGTGATTTGCAGCATGGACTTTGAAATCCAACAGACCTGGTTTGAAAAGCACTACTGCTTTCTAGTGATATGACGTGGGAAAACTCAACAACCTCTCTAAAGTATTGGGTTCATCATCTGTAAAATGGGGATAATAACAGTGTCTTCCTGTGTGTTATGAAAATAAAATGAGGTGATGCATTAAAGTCCTTAGTAGAGTGCCCAGCACAAAGTAGCTGTTCAATAAATGATATATATGAGATAGGATGATATGTGACATATGACATTTCTTAAAAAATTGGCCCCAAATTAACCAGAACTTTGGATTAACTAGGATATCTTTTCCTTAATTATATGAGATAGTATGAAAACCTTAATAAGAAATAGTGTATTTTCTTGGAAAGTGTTCAATAAAAAGAATTTTCCAGTTTCACTTGTTTCACAGCTAAGGCACCGTGAAACCATTGTCTATTTGAATTTCTCACTGTGTCAAGGACATTTTTGCTAAACCTGGGTTTATGTTTTAGAATCAATTTGGTTGCTGACAGAGATTTAAATTCAAAAATAAATGCTATTTCATGTTCATATTTGGAAACAATCTTAAATTATATGTTTAACATATATAAATACAGAAATATCTTATGGCAAACATAGTTTTCTAATAGTTACATATTGCTATAGCCTGAGTGTTTGCAACCCCCCAAAATTTGTATGTTGAAATCCTACCCTGCAAGGTGATGGTATTAGGAGGTTGGGCCTTTGGGAAGATTAATGCCTTTGTAAAAGAGGCCTGAGAGAAATCCCTTACCCCTTCCATGATATGAGGACACTGCTATACACCGTCTACAGAAAGAGAGTTCACACCAAACACCAAATCTGCTAGCACCTTGGACTTCCCAGGCTCCAGAACTGGGAGAAATACATTCTGGGCTTTATTATTATTATTGTTATTATTATTGAGACAGGGTCTCACTCTGTCACTCAGACTGGAGTGCAGTGGCACAGTCACAGCCCACTGCAGTGTCAATACCCCAGGCTCAAGTGATCCTCCTATCTCAGCTTCCTGAGTAGCTGGAACCACAGGTTTTTGTTTTTTTTTTCCATGCCCACTTTTTTTTTTTTTTTTGGTAGAGACAGAGTCTCACTATGTTGCCCAGGCTGGTCTCAAACTCCTTGACTCAAGTGATCTACTTGCCTCAGCCTCCCAAAGTGTTGGGATTATAGGCATGAGCCACCACACCCAATCGCCCAGCAAATTCTGTTGTTTATAAGTTGTAAGTTTATGGTATTTTGTTACAGCAGCCCAAGTGAACTAACACATGGTTTTCCAGTAATCAATATTTACACACCAACACATAGGTTAAAGAAATCCATATTAAAGAATGTATATGTCTTCTCCGATTATACAGAAAAAAAAAGGATAAGAAGGCAATTACATTTAATGATCTGGTATATTTTAAAAGAGTTCCTTAATCCAATCTATTCATATAATTTTTGAAAGACTGCTTTCAGATCATAAAGGGGAAGCTGATACAACTAAGCCTATAAATAAGACTACATGTTGGAAAATCCTTAGAGTGGAAATGATAATGAATCTCAGGAAAAATATAACTACAACATTTCTAAATAACTATTAACATACATTTTTTCTGCAGTGGAAATTCTATTTATCACCTTTGTAATCCCCCTAAGACTATCTGTGACCTCCATATGTACATATCTTTTCCCCCACCTACTGACAGTAATAATAACCACTACACAGTTTATGTTCTAGTCATGACATAAAATCTTAAAATTCCCAGAGGAAGGACCAAAAGAAGATCTCAGTCAGTTTATTCCATTTACTCACAGTGTACCATTTGACTTATAAATAAAAACAGCAGTCAGTGATTGCTCTTAGAGAATGCTGGGCCATGGAACCAAGTGGATTTGGGTTCAAATTCTAACTCTGGCACTTACTTGACTATGAGGCTTTGGACAAATCCTATTAGCTCTCTGAACTTTAGGGAGCATCTTCAACTGTACAGATGGGGTTAGCAACAGGTAACAACAGGCTGTTCTAACAGAGCAGGGTGCGTGGTAAACTTTCAATGTCCAGCAAAGCCTTCTCTTATAGCTCTCCTTTGATCTCTCAGGCCTATCTTCATTTCCTGTTTTCATCATAGTTATATAAAGCCTCTTGTTCCATATTTTCACAGATTTTTTTTTTAAATCTCTCGAATTCAGAGCTGGTTTTATATCGCTAGAGGTCCTCAATTCTATACTCATGAAATTAGTGAAGGAAACACAACAAAGTTCTAATTTCTCCACTGTGATTATAATTTTGATGCTTTTTATAAAACATTAATTAGCAAATCCTTTTCAAGTTTATTTCATCTTGATGGTCCTTGCTTTCCTGGTGCCCTAAATACTTACTTAATACAGTACTGCTCCAAATATTGCATTATCTGCTTCAAGAATTACACAGGAAGAAAACAAAAGGCATATAAGGAAGGGAGAAAGTTAACACTTATGGAGAATGAGTGGTGCTTACTAAATGATCCATAAACGTTATTTTCCTTCTGCCCTTCATTCTTGGTTTTTAAAATCTGGGGAAGTATTAATTCACTCCCTGTTATTAAATAAAGAATTGGCACATTTAGACTATCTCCCTCTCCCTTATCCCATTTTTTAGAGTTTATGAGTTTTATTTTTCTATTATATACACTTATAATATTAAATAATATTGGTTCATCAATATTAGATAGCATAGCATATCTTGATCCTTATATAATATCAAAACAACTGTTGTTGACATGCATTATTACCTTCATCTCATTGATAAAGAAATTGAGGCTCAAAAGTTAAGTGTCTAATAATGTAGAACTGGGATTTGAACACTTGTAAGGTAGAGCAAAGAGAGAAAAAAATATGTCCCCTAGTAAGTAAATACATTGTCAGAAGACAGTTATAAACAAGAAAAAAAGTAATACCTTACTTGCTGTAACTAAACCTCTGTTTCTTTCTAGTATAGTACACTATTTTCTTTTTGCTCTACTTTACTTATTATTTAGGTAGTATTTAGAGATTCCAGTTGTGCTGTACTCTGGTGAAGAGTTTCAAAGGAATACCAAACAAAATTGCACTTTGTTCTGTGAAGCCCATTAATGTGGCTATTTTTACTGGTAGCCTCTTACTATATTGTGCTGAAATAGTAATACTCTATTAATTTCTTTTTATTTGCATGACACTCAATAGCCCAGCCCTTAGAAAATATAACATCATCGAGTAATGAATTCAGAAATGAAGCAGATGCCCAGAGACACGCAGCTCTAGCCATCACAACTATGCTCTGGGCACAAAAAAACATAAAGGGTGGGGAAAAAAGGACACCTACTAGCTGAATCTGGTAGCCCACACCAACAATGTCTGCTTATGTTTCATCGGCCAGACTTATGTCATCTCTGATATGGTCAGCCCATCTGACAGGAGGTTGACAATGTAGTACTTGTAGGTGGCACATTGCCACCTTCAACTTGTAGGGAAGAAGAGGAAAATGATATTGGGTAGGCAATAGTATTTACTCTGGAAATATACAGGGTTTCTAAAACTTAACATGTTCAAACCATACTTTTTTTAAAATTTTACTTTAAGTTCTGGGATACATGCGCTGATGGTTATAGAGACTTTTTTTAAAAAAGCCTTTTTTAAACAAAATTTTAGTTTAAGTTCTGGGATACATGTGCTGAACATTCAGGTTTGTTGCATAGGTATACATGTGCCATGGTGATTTGCTGCACCTATCAACCTGTCATCTAGGTTTTAAGCTCCGCATGCATTAGGTATTTGTCTTAATGCTCTCCCTCTCCTTTCTCCCCACCCCCCAATAGGCCCCAGTGGGTGATGTTCCCCTCCCTGTGTCTATGTGTTCTCACTTTTCAACTCATGAATGAGAACATGCGGTGTTTGGTTTTCTGTTCCTGTGTTAGTTTTCTGAGGATGATGGTTTCCAGCTTCATCCATGTCCCTGCAAAGGACACGAACTCATTCTTTGTTATGGCTGCATAGTATTCCATGGTATATATGTGCCACATTTTCTTTATCCAGTCTATCATTGATGGGCATTTGGGTTGGTTCCAGGTCTTTGCTATTGTAAATAGTGCTGCAATAAACATATGTGTGCAAGTGTCTCTATAGTAGTATGATGTATAATCCTTCAAATCTCAAAGTTTGTCTGACAGGCAGATTAGGAATAGACCCAAAGTAACTTTAACATTTGCAGTGACTAGTATATGTGAGTTTCTTTGATATTAGTAAGACTTTTTTTCAAATTGGCTGTTAGTATGTACTTTTTATTTTGGTTTACATTGATTTACTCTTTTTTTTTTTTCTCAGAATTCACAGTATAGATTTGAGAACCAGTAACTTTAAAAGGTAATTAGTTGAGCTCGAAATACTACTTCTTTTACGTTTTATTTTCCTTTACACTAAGTAGGTGGCTGCCACCTCATTTACTGTTGCTCACAAGAAGAAAAAAAATCATCTTTTCATTGACAAAATTTTTACATGGAAATAACAGTCATATCATCTTTATATGCTCAAAGCCAGCAATAATTTGGGTAATGAAGTTTTATGTTCTCAGATAAGCATAATATGAATAAATTATCCAAGATTAATGAATAGATATCCTTTCTTTCTATGTGGTTGCAATGATCTTTAACGAAATTAGTGGGAAAAAAAGCTTTTGTTGCACCTGATTAACTCACCTTGATTTAGGTATGAATGAGTCATTGTCATTCTAAGAACTTCCTCATGGTCAAGTTTTGGATGACCATTTTTAAAATATATTGTGACTGTCGAAATTCCATGCATCTAAGTCTTTTTTGCATTGTTAACATTCACAGATGAATTGAACAAGTCAACTCTGTTCTCTATAATAAATAAAATGAACTATTTAATGATTTTTCATGATAGGAGTATTCAAATATGGTTGTCAAGAATGAACACTTGAACTTTCCCCGTTCTGCTAATAATACAGAATATCTGCTTAACTGACATTCTATATTATTAGCATCTAGTTAGTCCTCTGGTGATAAGAACTACAGCAAACCTGTTTCATTTAAAAACGCAAGGACAAGGATTACATAAAGAAGCTGGAGACCCTGATATTAACTATAGTGTGTGCTCAGTAATGAACTGCTCTATATAAGTTATTATCTGTATTATCTGCATCTGGTTAGTCCTCTGATGATAAGAACTACAGCAAACCTGTTTCATTTAAAAACGCAAGGACAAGTATTACATAAACAAGCTGGAGACCCTGATATTAACTATAGTGTGTGCTCAGTAATGAAGTGCTCTACATAAGTTATTTAACTCCTGCAAATGTCTCTCAAGGTAGGTATCAATATCCAAAGTTTACAGAAGACAGAACTAAGACTCAAAGAGGATAATGAACTTGCCTGTGAGTTTTTTAAACTACATTATATTTCCTTCAAGTGCTGATGACTGAAAATGTCTGAATATAATAATTTCATAGCAGATTGGAAATCTTGTTCACTTCAAAACCCTTTATGGAAAAAACCACATAAGGTTCTTGAGTTTTCTCAAATCTGATAATACAAGAAGTATTTGAATTAATTAGTAAGAACACCTGAATTAGAAAACCCTCAGCAGTGTATATATTGTAAAAGAGCAGCTGTGGTTAAATTTAATAAGGAAAAAGAACACAGGCCTTTTTCTTAACCAGTTAAAATTTCAATAATAGTTTAAAATTGTTAGACCACAGAATAAGTATTTTCTTTTCCCTCCTCATCCATCTTTGAAAATATAATCAAATTAGATAATTTCCTGTAATTAAATGAAAGCATGTTTTTGTTAATAAAATATTATAAATTCAAAATCCTTTATATATGAACTTCATTATACTATTTAAAAAGATATTCTCATTCACATTAATAATAAAACTAGAGTTTCTGGGGTAGGATTAAGTGAGCTGGGGAAGCCAGGCTATCATTTACAAAAAAAAATTGTGGAACCTATATATATATATGCAGATACATAAGTATATATGTCAAGAAATTCTCATGTCATAATTTGTCATATGTTGTAAATAATTTCAAGTCTATACAATTACAGTAAAGTATAGAGAAACACAGAAAATTAAATACGTGTGGCCAGGTAAATCTTGAGAAAAACCACTAAAGACAAACAACCAACCAATCACATAACAAATTAAAATGAAGTCCAGTAGAAGATTCTGTGGAGGCTTCAAGCTCACCAGCTCGACGTAGTTGTTTTCTGACACTTACTGTTCGCTTGCACAAGATTTTCTAATAGCAGTATTGTCCAAGAGAAATACAATGGGAGCCATAGAATTAATTTTACATTTACTAGTAGCTACATTTCTTAAAAGAAACAAGTGAAATTAATTTTAATAACATTTTATTTAACTGGATATACAGCCATAATATTATCATTTCCACATGTGACAAAGAGTCTTTGCTCAGCCAAATTTTAATCAGGCTTCTGAACCTTTCCTTAGGCCCCTCTGTGTGCTTCCTTGAAAAGTCTAGTCTGCAAAAGAACCTGGCTAAGTCAGTTGAGCAACATTCCCTTGATATGTGATCAAATTCCTCATCCTTCACCTTCCCCCAGAAGATGTCTAATCACTCTGGCCTGTCTTTAGCAAGAATCCTGTTACATAGGTTTAGCCAGGATCCCTGCTCACCCCTGATGTTTTCTCTTAGTAATTTTCCATCCACTGACCCCCACACACTGTTCCTTGGAGATAAATGCATACTTGCCCGTGTTGTTTTCTGACTTGAGCCCAGTCTCTCTCCCTTACTGCAAGCCCCCTGTTGCAGTGGCTCCTGTACCTATTGTGATGGTCATAAATAAACTGAATAAAATCCTTTTTGTGGGGAGCAGGGGGTACAGGGTCTTGCTCTGTTGCCCAGGCAGGAGTGCAGTGGCACAATTATAGATCGCTGTAACCTTGAACTCCTGGGCTCAAGAGATCCTCTCACCTCAGCCTCCTGAGTAACTAGCACTACAGGGGCATGCCCCCATGCCCAGATAATTCTTTTATTTTTATTATTTTGTAGCAATGGGGTCCCACTACATTGCATAGGCTGGTCTCAAACTCCTGGCCTCAAGTGATCCTTCTGACTTGGCCTCCCAAAGCCTTGGGATTACAGGTGTCAGCCATCATGCTCAGCCTATTACCAATGATTACAAGTATCATTAAATAATACTTTTTTTTTTTTTTTTGAGATGGAGTTTCACTCTTGTTGCCCAGGCTGGAGTGCAGTGGCACCATCTTGGCTCACTGCAACCTCTGCCTCCCAGGTTCAAGTGATTCTCCTGCCTCAGCATCCCGAGTAGCTGGGATTACAGGCATGCACCATCAGGCCCGCCTAATTTTTGTATATTTAGTAGAGACGGGGTTTCATCATGTTGGCCAGGCTGGTCTCGAACTCCTGACCTCAGGTGATCCACCCGCCTCAGCCTCCCAAAGTGCTGGGATTACAGGCGTGAGCCACCATGCCCGGCCTAAATATTTTTTTTCTTTAACACGTGTAATCAATATAAAAATTGCTAATGCAACATTTTACATTTTTTCGTAACAATTTTAATTTTTATTCTGTGTTCAGTAGCCACATGGGGCTAGTGGCTACTGTATTGAAAACATAGTTCAAGCATTGTTGAGTGGTATGAGTTCTTGTTCTTAAGGATTTATTTTGGATCTGGGCATTGATATAATTCAGAAGGTCAATTTAGCAGCAATGGGAATTAGATAAGCAAGTGTTTGACATTCTTGTGGGCTCTCTAAAGTCTTAGATCACTCCAACCTTGTATGCTAACTTTGGAGACTGATAAAGGCTATTATTGCCTAAAAGGCTGTGAAATGTATTTTTTAAAAAGCTGTGAAATATTTTAAGTGTACATCACATAATTTAGATTGTAAATTTGATACATCTGCACTATGAAAGTGTCAGAAACGCTAGTGCAAACTTCAATTTTGAATAAAAAGACAAATCCAGAAAAATAAGTGTGCATTTGTCACTCTTTTAAAAAAGAGTTGGGTGAGGAAAGGATCAAACTGATTTAACGTAATAGGGAAAGAAGAGACAGGTCCTACTCTCTCTGACTCTTGTATTTTGTTGTGGCATTTTAAGAAAGATCCAATTGTATGGATCCAATTAATAGCAACCAGTGGTTGTGAAAAGGCTTGAAACTACATCTTGTGAACAATGGTTGAAAGTACTTTGAATATGGTTTCTTAAAATGAGTATCTGTAGCACGGGTAGTTAGAAGGATATGCACGGGAGAGGGAGTGGGAAAGGGTGATAAGCTGTACTGGTAAGTCGTTAAATGAATGTCACATACAAGAAGAAAAGAGCAAGAAACAAAGACAAAATAACTACTCATAGAAGAGAGTGCAAGTTGGCTGAATACAAGGAAAATGGCTTATAAAAATGCAATGGAAAAAGATGTCTTGTGAGGCAATTTTCCACTACAGAGGATGGGGACAGTTCGTGATGCCTAAGGCTCCTCTCAACACTGAGAATTGATTTTATTGGTCTCAAATATTGAACAGAGAGGCAGTGTGGAGGTTTAATAGTTCACTGACCTTGATGTTACAGGCAGGCCCTGTGTCTTAATCTTGGCTCAACCTTTAGGAGTTAGGTCACCTGTAGCAAGTCTCCTGGACTCTCTGGGTCTGCTGCTTCTATAAAATCGAAATAGTATACCCCACATTTACTTTTGGGATTATTAGAAGGCTTTGTAACCACATAAACACGTTTCTGTTTCAATGGGACAAGCCAATAAGGCCCCTTAACAGAGCCCTCCTGTTTCTTTTTCCTCCTCCTCCCTTCCTACTCTATTTCGGGTTCTGTCTTCCCACACCCAGCTATTCCTGGTACCTTCCCTTACATGCACCTTATCTTACTGCTGCATTACAGAAAAGTCTAAGGATAAATACAAATAGTCTTTTTCCGCCCTAAGGTAGGGCAAAGGGTTAATAGAGTCAAGAGGTAGTCTGTAAAAACCATTTTTCCACATTTTTTCATCCTGCAATCGCTGTCTATAAAATGAGCCAACTGCTGAAGGGGACGCCAAGAAATCACAATTTCAGGACTACCATGAAGAATGAGTATTCAACTCCTTATCAGAGACCTTTAACCCTTATACAATAATGTATCCATGCAGGTCACCCTACACTTCCTCTACTTTGAAGTCTGCAGCAGAATCACTTTTTTTTTAATCACTAATTTTTAAACTGTGGTCTTTACGGCTCAGATCTGGGAGTGGACATTGACCTTTCTTATTTAAACCATTGCCCACAGATAACACATAATTTCTAGCTGAATCCTTTAGTCCCAATATCCCCTCTTTTCACTACCCTGACTCCCCCTCTCAGGTGAGGTTCAGGAAGATGGTTATCTAGAGGGCACAGGTTCTAGGTTCAAATTACTTGGGTGCAAACATCAAATCCACTACTCTGAGGCTGGGCCTCAACTTATCTGCAAAACGAGGATGATTCCTATCTCAAAGAGTTGAAGATTAAGTAGCTTTAAGTAAGCTTCTAAATACTTGACCCGGACACAATAAATGGGGCTACCAGAACTATCTTTCCAGCATTCCCACCTGCAAATGCCTTAGGCGTCTCTGAGAATTTGGTCTCCGAGACCTTCCAGAGCATTTATAACTTAAACCCCGCTCTGCTGTCGTTCAGGGCGTCTCAATAGTAAATGAACCTGCTGGCTCCCAATCAAGCCAAACCAGGAGAGGCTGAGGCTTCAGACTGCCTCGCAGATGCTCCATGGCACTTGACGGCAAGAGCTAAAAACAGGTGATTTAAAACAAGATTTCCTAGGGCTTAAAGCTTAAGTACCGGGTTGCGACCCTACTCTTCGCAGGACACAAGCGGAGGGGCGCGGCCCTAAGGCACACGCCGGCGGGGCGTGTCCTTTTCAGCACCCACCGAGGCGCCGGCCCCCTCACGCGCTGCGTGGAATCCAAATCCCACGGCCGGCGTCGTTACTCTGCGCATGTGTAGCTGCTAGGGGGCTGGCCGGGGGAACGCAGAATTTCAGGGAAAGAGCGATATGGACGGGGAGGGCGGGGCAGAAGACGCAAGAGTTGAAATCAGCTGACTGGGTCTCGTGACAGCCTGGGCGGCGGCGACGCAGGCGTATTAGAGCGCGGTCGCTGAAAGCCTGAGCGAAGATGGCGGCCTCCAGAGTGAAACTCTGAGAGGCAGAGGGAGGAGGCGGAGGGGGCGGGGAGGCAGCGCCGCGGCGGCACCAGGAACCCGCGGCAGCGGAGCTGCAGGGCCCCGGCGGGGGAAAGGGGAAGTGGTGAGGGTGAGGAGGCCGGAGGGCGCCTCATCCCACTCTGGAAGCTGAGCCGGCGGCGGGAGGAGCTAGGGCTGGAGCCTCTCCAGCCTCCCGCGAAGGTAAAGCCGACTCCGGGCACTGGACTCTGGGGCTCTGCCTTACTCCCTTCCCACGCCGTGGGGACTTTCTGGGGCTCAGGGCAGGGAAAACGGGGTGGTCTTGGCTGCTGCAGCCTGCAGCTGCTAAGGAAACAGATTACCCTTCCCCCAGGCTGCTGGTCTGGTTCCTTCCGTTGGACCCCCCCCCCCCGCCCCGGCTTTGAGTGACATTAGCTCAGGGCGCTGCCCTGTCCAGCCCCACCCCTCTTTTTGCCTGTTTTATACCTAGTACGCTCCTCCACTCGCCTTAACATATCCTTACCCCACAGGCTGTTCATTCCCTTGTGGGCTCCGCCCTCGGGATTCCCTTCCAGTCTCCTAGTCTGAGCACCCTTCCTGCTGGATGCCGGCAACTATCCTTGGGTCAGCGACCCTCCTTCCGCACAAGTCCTGCAGACTGACTTTCTTTGCTTTGTTTCGTTTTGTTAGGAAATGAGCATCCGCGTCGTCTGTTCTCCAGTACTTTTTCTAAAATCATTTTCTCCCCCAAGGCTTTTCCTTCCTGCAAGGCAGCTTATTCACGTGGCCTTTCCTCCGCTGCTGTGATTTTACCTTTGAATGTGGCCTATGGAGTGGGTGAAGTAGGACTTAGACGCTTAGTCAAGTGTCTGTTAATCGCTTATTTGATACTTAACTATACTTAAGAGTGCCTTCCCTTAAATTTTCTCCTTTTGTAGAGTGTTCCGTTAACCACTTTTGTCTTGAGATTATTTCCTGTGTCCGTTGCTTAGAGGGGGGAAAAATAAAGATTTCACCCTAATGTGGCGGTGGTCTCCCAAAGTAATTATTTCTCATTTTCCCTTTGCTTTTCCCTTTTACGTTATTCTGATTTCCCTCAAAAAGGACGTTCTCAACCTGATGCTGTTGCGTCCTCTATGAAGGGCTTTATAGTGTACAGTTATGTTGAACCTTTTGTAATATAGTGTCTTGAGAAAAAAGTAGAAGTTCAGGACCTGCCCCCAGTAATTCTTTCTTACTATATTTTCTTTCTCGGTTTATGGACTTGATAGGTTTCTAGGTTTGAAACTACTGCCTGCAGGGAAAATTACAGTGATCAGGTTTTGTAATATATTACCACTACTTTGAGTTTATGGGAGTATGAAACAGAATTTGCCTTAAAAAAATAAACTTATAGAAACCACTTGTCAGAAATTCGGTATCCAGAACACAATTCTTTGATTTTTGGAAAGTACTTTAGTGACTTATCTATCATATAACATAAAACCTTGTTCACATTTTGTGTAATGTGAAACGCTTTTTAAGCTACTATATCTCAAACTTGGCTTGTGCTATTAATATCACAATGCATTCAGGCAACAAACGTCCTTGTGTAGAAATTATTACATTATACTCCTTGTTTGAAAACAGGAAGTAGAACATATTAAGGGAGGAAAAGAGGAGTCAGAGGATCATTAAGAAATAAGAATGTAAATAACCTTAAGGCTAGAGTTCAGTTCATGGAAAATATCAGCATTTGTATTCCACTGAGAGGCAATGAATATTCCTCTTTTTCTAAAGTGGTAGTAATAAATAGTCTGAAATATATTAATGATATATATTGTTAACAAGCTTAGTTGTAAACAAAATACTTAAGCTAAAAAATAAAATATTATCAATAAATTAATGAATTATTTGGAATAATTTAACTTTATCCACAAATAAATAGAAGATGGTTGCCTTGCCCAGGTGGACTGTAACGATACTGGCTTTATTAAATTTGTTAAAAGGTTGATAGTGGAGTCTGGTTCTCAATAGGTCCTAAATTAGGGTTGAAATTGAAAAGATGTGTTTTAACTAATTTGGCTTCATTCCTCAACCAGTTCTGTTGACACAGGTGAATTTGAGGTTTCTGCTACACATACCTTTCCCCTGCTTCTGATTAAGGTACTTTAAATTAGTAATTGAAACAAGGCTGTGCAGATAAACTGCAGCATAAATTTGGTTGCTACAAATAGGTTTTGGCCTAAATGTTCACTGTAATGTTTGGCAGTAGTTAAAGGGGAGTTATTAATATTTTGAAAGAGTTCCTTGTCTCAACTTTATTAGACCCAATAAAGGCTCCCTTTTTATAAAAAATAATTAGTAACACCTTCTTTGCTATCTTTAGTTTATAAATAATGTAACTACCTCTGGCTTTGGCCCTAAGACTAAAAAGAAGCTTTGCTCTCACTTCTGCAACAAAAAAAGACCTACACTACAAATTCATGACTTTTTTGAAATCTATTAAAGAGCTGAGTCCACAGAGCAAAACCACTGGTTGAAAATTTGAGAGACAGTGCTTACAAAGAGTAGATGTCAATTTCTATACCGTTTTCAGACACAACTGGACAAAAAGCATGATGAAAGCTGAATGCACAGTCTTGCAAACTCTTATCCACAAACCTCCCTGGTTCTGCTAGAAAAGATTGGAAAGAACCCTGGGTGAGTCTGTTGCGCAGGTTGAGAGGGAGAGGAACAGCAACAGAACTTCTAAGAGGGTCAAGAAACTGCTGTGATTCTTCCCCTCTGCCTCTTCACTGGAAAAAAGCTTTAATCTCTGGGGAGAAGGGCATCTCTGTTGGCCCCATTGGTGAACATTCAGGGAGTAGATGAGAAGTGGGAGAGAATCTTATGCCTGGAGGAGGGGCCCTGAGCCCAAAACTGCAGCCGGGAGTGGTCAACAGAACCAAGAATGCTGCCTTCCTGAGATTCAGGAACACAGGGTCTGACTTAGACTTAATCAGAACACCAGACTGTATCCCCCACCCCCCACCCCTGCCACCAAGCTAAGAAGCTTTCAGTAACAAGTAACCCACAAAATACTACTAGGAAAGGAACAAGATTATGCAGAGAGGCACAACACAAAGAATCAAACAGGCATTGCTCTAGTAAACCATCGCCCACCAGAGAGACAAACTGTTCTGCATATTCATGAAGGCTGTAATATACTGAGGATAACTATGGCAAAAACAAATCACAAACTAAGTCCAACTCCTAACCAGATTAACACAAACCCTTCACCAAAGGCCTCACAAAAAACAGGCATGCTCATTTCCAGTCATAAAAATTACCTCAATCTCTACTCCTACACAACATGTCCAGCTTTTAACCAAAAATTATGAGGCCCGCGAAAAAGCAAAAACTCCCAAGAGAAAGAGCAGTCATTATACATTTTTGAAAAAGATAGCTTAAAAACTGTTTTGTACATGTTAAATACTATAATAATTATGACATTTTGCCTTGAAAAAGTTTGAGCAAACAATGCAGTGAGCATTGGATGGAGTTACAGTTTCTGAATTACTGTGAAGTAGTAGAAGGAAAAAAAGTTATAAGATGGAGTGGAAAATTAGTAACATATATGTGAATGTGTGTGGTTCATTGACCACCTGAAGAGTGTGTGTGTGTGTATTTTGTGAATTCCTGCATGGCTCAGTTGAGTTGGGTACAATTTTCTGCGTTCACTTAGTGTTGGGACAGAATCACTATAAGCAAATGTGACATTTGCATCATGCTCAAATTGTTCAGTAATACACCAATCCTATTAAAATTCACATGATCAAAAAAGCACTATAGCAGAATTGACTGTATGCATTTCAATATGTAAATAGTTATTATGATTATACCAAAATACACAAAGGACGTGTCAGAGGCTTGTACCTTTACATGGAATCATTTGAGATTTTTTTTTTTTTGTGAGACAATCTCGTTCTGTCACCCAGGCTGGAGTGCAGTGGTGCAATCTCGGCTCACTGCAACCTCTCCCTCAGCCTCCTGAGTAGCTGGGACTACAGGCGCTTGCCACCACGCCGGGCTGATTTTTTTTTTTTTTTTTTTTTTTCTGTATTTTTAGTAGAGACAGGGTTTCACTATGTTGCCCAGGCTGGTCTCGAACTCCTGACCTCAAGTGATCCGCCCTCCCAGGCCTCCCGAAGTGCTGGGATTACAGGTGTGAGCCACCATGCCTGGCCCATTTTGATTTTTGACAGAAATGTTGATGGCTACAGATTTGTCACATTGGTGACTCAAATACCACAACTGGGATTATTAGCAGTGTCAGAAAAGAACAGGGTTAATAAAGTATAATCTCTTAATTTACATTGTAGCCACATTCCTGGAAAAACCTCTGTATATTAAACCCTGCAAAATGTACTTGGTGAGTTATATATAAAACAATTAGATTCTGGGATTCATTCATTATAAATAGGTTTTTGCCTACATGACTAACCATTTGGACTTTTGGACTTTCTTTTTTTTTTTTTTTTTTTTTTTTTTTTGAGACCTCACTCTGTTGCCCAGGCTGCAGTGCAGTGACCTGATCATAGCTCACTGTAGCCCCGATCTCCTGGGCTCAAGCAATCCTCCCACCTTAGCCTCCTTAGTATCTCGAGCCATAGGCACGCCATGCCCAGCTAACTTTTTATTATTATTTTTAGTAGAGACGAGGTCTCACTGTGTTGCCCAGGCTAGTCTCGAACTCCTGAGCTCAAGCAATCCTCCCACCTCAGCCTCTCAGAATGCTGGGATTACAGGTGTGAGCCACCACACTTGGCTCAGTTGGACACTTGAAAGTCGTATGGTATGGACTGTACTTATCTTTGGGACTGTAATATATGTTGAATATCTAGTCTCATCCACTAAATGCTAGTAGTGCTCCCAGTCATAGTGCCTCAGATGGGATGGCATCCTAGAAATTTTAATCAGTGGTTTTCAACATATTTTTTTCTGTTTCAGCAGTGTTCACATACTCAGCACATGCCAATTTGTAACACTTCTTGTTATGTGGAGTGATTCTTAATCATAGGAACTTCTTTGAGAGTAACTGAGTTAGATTTCTTTGTAACAAATAGTTTAAGCCAACATGGTTATGATCATCTTTGCTAATTTAAGATAGTTACCTGTGCAAAGGTACATTTAGGTGTGGTTCAGTCAATAAAACCATATAACTTCCTAGTAATTCTTTTCAGATGGTCTTTATTCAATAGTCGATATATAGGAGTTTTACTTGTACTTTTATGGACTACTTGTGAAAAAGAGTGAGCTTTAAAGTCAGTGGAATTTTTCAGTTTAAGCACTCAGGTTGTCCTTAGAAGAACACTGCCTAGTCACATATTTAGCACATGCCCAGTGGTAATATCTCATTGCAATAGATTAATAAGAGTTTGATATTTTGATTATCAGAAAACGAAACCCCTAAAGCAATGCAGAATTATTTTAGCTGGGTGCACAATAATCACACGTGTAATCCCAGCACTTGGAAGGCTGAGGCGGGAGGATCACTTGAGGCCAGGAGTTCCAACCTAGCTTGAGCAATCCTGTCTCACCAAAAAATGAAATAACTAGCTGGCTGTGGTGACATGTGCTTGGGAGGCTGAGGCAGGAGGATTGCTTGAACCCAGGAGACCGAGATTACAGTGAGCTGTGATTGTGCTGCTGCGCTTCAGCCTGGGTGACAAAGGAAGACCCTGTCTCTTAAAATTATTTTGATGCTTTGATTTTTGCCAGCTCTAGTTGCGACAACTTAATGGAAGGATTGGTACGGTTATGAATGGAGGAGGCGTTCTCCAATATTTCATGTATTCTATAATACATTTAAACGCTTATACATGGGGTTCTCACTTTTATTGTATTCCTTAGTCATCTAAGGCTATGGGGTTTCTCTCCTCAAACTTCTAGTCAAGCTACAGAATGTATTTTGAATGTTTATCAAATCTTAGAACAGAGAAGCCATTTTCCCCCCCAAACCTTAGAGCTAATGGGCTTAATTTTAAAAGTGAAACTTTGCTTTTTTAAGATAATTTGTTTACAGTTCTATAAACTGTAAAGCACTACAGAAGGGGTAGGAATAATAGGGATATTTCAGAACTAAACTAGAAATGTATGTTATTGCTATTTTGTATTGAGTGAGGGGGAAATTGTAGCAACTTTTGGCTTTTATTAGTATAAAAAGAACAGTGTTTGGGTTTTCGGGATGCTTTCTGTAAAACTGTCTTCAAGTTGTATTTGTTAAAAGCTTAGGAAATTTAGTCCCACATTATGCATTTACTGTAATGATAGGAAAAACAGCAACAAGTTAAAATATGGCTGCTAAAAATTTCTTTTGCCTATTTCAGGGCCTGTTTACCATAGTAGAGCATGATTATTAAGTGCCTTAATAAGCTGATAAGCTTAATAAGTTGATAAGCTGAAGAGCTTACAGAAATAGTATACTTTGTTCTTGCATAAGCCAGGTTATGCTTCAAAGATACAATGAAATAGAAATTTGGTCTATAAAGTTACAATAATGTGTATTAACTAAAAATATGTAAATGATCAATAGCAATGATTTCAAAGCATTGCTTAAGTGAACATGTTTCTGGAAAAAAGCTTTCAGGTGAGTATTTTAAGGCATTTTTAAGCTTTGGAAAGGGAAGGGTCATAGTAATACATCTTTCACAGAAAATTTGAATTTTTTTACAACAGATAAACTTCTGTTTTGTCAGAAGTACAAATTATTCCCCTCAGATGAAATGAGCATATGTGTGATAGAAATAGAAGAGACAGATCTCTTTTCAATACTTGATTTATACTGTTGAATAGAAGAGGTCAAAAAAATTAACTGCTACGGTAGGTATGCTTGTCCCCTCCTCTCATCAAGTGTTTCTTCGGATTTAGGGATTGCTTTTGAATTTTTCTTGCCCTGTATTTCATTAATATATACTCAGTTTGTAATTAAAAGGAATCAAGTTTTTAAAAACAATGGGGGAGATCTCATATTATTTCAGCTACCCTATGGTAGTTAAACTAGTTAAAAGTTGATTATGATGTGACAGTACAATCACTTCACTTTAAAATATCTGGGCAATTATTTGAAGATACGATTATCAGATGAAATTTAATATTACCACTGGCTTTTTTATTCTTTAACAACATCTATCTCTGGAGGTATCAGGTTCTTCAATAAGTTAAGGAAGGCTAAGATGGTAGGTACTAAAATCTTACTTTGTGATTTATTTATGGTTTGTTTTAAGATTCCTGTTGGTATCATACATATTACACATACTGATTTGTTGTTCATTAGAAGAAAATGCTTTTACCTGTACTTGAGTTATATATTAAAATGAAGCTAAAATTTAAAAATAGGGTTAAAGTTCATATGGCAGTTTCCCCCATACACAGCACATTCTATCTAAACAGTTTAGTTGTAGCTATCTAATCTGGGTAAAAATTAACATTCTGTTAGCCATTTATATTTTTTACCATTTGTTTGAAACCAAACTAATCTAGTGCTACGATTTACTCAGATTTTGAATCCAGTTACAAACAAAACTAGATCCTCAAGAAGCCAATATAAGACATTCTCTCTATTACTCTCATTATTTTTTCAAAGGGTTAGTCTTTCCATGATTCTCCTTACTACCCCTCCCTTTTTGGTAAGATATAGCTGTAGGAAGTATTATGTTCATAAATTAGTTCCTATGGTGTGAATGTCTACTACATTTTAAGTGTGGTTTTGGAATGTAGCATTGTTTCTGTTGTAGGAGAGTTTGATCAGAGAAGGCAAACTCCATAATTTTCATCTAACATATTGTAAACATTTTCACCTACAGCCAGGTTGAAAGAACTTTACATTAGATACCCACATGCCCACCTAAAGGTTTTTACATTAACATTTTACTGTACCTGCTTTATCACAGATCTGTCCATCTTTCCATCAATCCATCTTATTTTTTATGCATTTCAAAACAAATTCACATTTTTAATTAATTACTTGAGGGCAGAGCTAATGATGAAAGTAAGTTCTGTTCTTGCATTTTACAGACTCAAAATGGGAAAATTAGTAGCTTACCTGTTCTCTGCAAGTTGTCATGTTTGTGTAAAAATTACTTCCAGTTGATCATGCTAAATACATGCTTTAAACAGGTGACTAGCCTGATTAATGCCAATCTTTCTTTCACTAGTGTATTTTTTTCTAAGTGTCTTCATTCATCCCTAGTTAAGTGAGTGTTCTGTTTGCGTTTTTGCTTAACACAAGCCATATGTATATACTTAATTTTGCTGTGTGTGTAAATTCTTTTGCTTATAGCTTGACCGTAATTGGCTTGAGTATCTGTGATGTTGAGTCCCTTCATCCTGCTTTTGTTCTTAGTGTCAACTTGATGTAGGCTTCTTCTCACTGGACTCCCAAATCCTGTGGTTTTCTGTCAAAATTATGTATCTTCTAAAAGATCATTCTCATTTTAACCATAAATGATCTTAAATGGTTTGCCAGTATTACTGCCAGTAATAAATTAGAGAATGCAAGAATATTGTGTTGTTTGAAAGCATGATGCAGTAGTATTCATTGAGAGAGGTGAATCTAGCCAAAATGCCTGTGTTGCCCTGAATTTGACTTTTTAACCCATAGGACAGTTCTATAAAAAGAACAAACAGAAGTTTCTTTGGTGGTGTAATTTAGGATATAGCATGAAAACAAGTGAAGCTGACTTGCAAAAATTGGAGATGCTTTCAATGCAATTTAATTACAAAAGGCATGTAAATTTGATTTTTCCTCATCAGAAAGAATTATGGGCCTTTGAGAATTTGAAATACGGAACACAATTGCAGGAATGAAGGAGATGAAATTTAAGTGACGTTAGTTTGAGCAGATAAATTCTTGCTATTTTGAATAGTCTCTAAACTGGCAGAATGGCAAATGCTAGTGATAGAGCTGCTACCAAGATCTCATTCAAGATCCCATTTAACTGTTTACATTTTTTAGATGGACAGTTTATGGTTGTTTATAGCATGTGCTTATACATGACTGTTACTGATATTACCTGCTTGATACTTGAGCTTCTGATACTAGAAATTTTACAGATTTTTTTCATCATAAATAGTGGAAATCAATGGTTGCTTAAGAGTTTTTGCCTGTAAGTGATGATTTTTTCGAATCACTTTTAGAGCTTATTAATGTACAGAGGAAATATTGACTGGAGATTAAATTTATTTTGTGAAGTTTTTTTTTTCTTGAAAGTTTCTCAAGCCATAGTTAATTTGTAGCCATCAAACATAAATTTAAAAATATTAGGTTGGATACATGTAAGGAAACAATTCTAACAATTGAAATTTCAAATACCTAAGTGGGGAATATTAAAAATGTAGTAAATAAGATTGACTTGTAATAGTATTTTGTACGAATAAAGTTGAAATAAAGACAAGCTTAAGTGTTGGGTTATAGTTGACAAGATGATTTTTAAAAATTTCATCTATCCTGATTATCTTGGTGTTTATACATATATATGTATGTGTGTGTATGTATGTGTGTGTGTGTGTGTGTGTGTGTGTGTATATATATTTTTTTTTTTTTTTTTTTGAGACAAGGTCTGACTCTTGTCACCCAGGCTGGAGTGCAGTGGCAAGATGAGGGCTCGCTCACTGCAGCCTCAGCCTCCCAGGCTCAAGCGGTCCTCCCACCTCAGCCCCCCAGGTAGCTGGGACTGTAGGCGTGTGCCATGACACCCAGCTAATTTTTTGTATTTTAGTAGAGACAGGGTTTTGCCACGTTGCCTGGGCTGGTCTTGAACTCCTGGACTCAAGCGATCTGCCTGCATTGGCCTCCCAAAGTGCTGGGACTACAGGCATGAGCCACTGCACCCAGCAATATTTTTTTCTTTTTAAAAACGTTTTATGGGAAACATAAATTGTAACAATAAAATAATAATGACAGTAACAATAATAAATGGCACCCTCATGTACATCATTCAGTTTAAGAAATATATATTGTTATAGTTATTTTTGAATGGTTAAGTAAAACTGAATGCTGATTAAATCAATAGAACACTGTACTTTTGAAGGTGAACATTCTAGGTTATACCTATTGCGTACTAGAAGGATTGAAATTAATAAAAGATTTAGAGAAAATCAAGTAATTTAATAGAATTTCCCCCCAAAATGTTGTATTAGGTACAAGAGCTGGTAAGTTCTTGAAAATAAGATATAATAGAAATACTCAAAATAACTTCTTTTTTTGGGTTATCTCATTTAGTCCTCACCATAGCCCTTCAGGACAGTTATTCCGATTTTATAGACGTACTGTAATTCAGATAAATTCAGAAACTTTTGTTCAAAGTTACGCAGCCAGTAAATGGCACTTATAAAAATTCTCCAGCCTTGGTAATATATAGATTATTAACATCACTTTAATGGAATGTTAATGTAGCTTGTTGTGCTAGTCTCTAGTTAACGTATAGCATGTGGAATGGGAGCTCTGTGATCAGTGCCTTAGTGAGGTATTCCAGGGTCTTCCCAGATTGAATGATACCTGACTACTGTACTTGGAGGACCTCTAGACTTGTCTTCACTCATTTGCCAATTATTATCTTGAAATTATTCTACCTTTCACTTTGAATGATACATAGTTGGTACATTTTCTGATCTTTGTGCATTGCCATTACCTTCATTAGTGAATTAACCTGCGTGTCTAAAAGTATCTTTATGGTCTAAAAGAGTTAATGCAGTTTCCAGACCACTTGCCATTCATTGGATGAAATGACTTTATCAAAGAGTAGTTAAGATTTTACTGAGAATGTAAAATAGATTTACCTGAAAATGTGGGTGGGCTAATATTACACTGCCAGGAAGTAGATCTCAGCCTCAGGTCTCATTTATCTGGTTAGCTTTTTTTTTCACCTAAAATTTATATTTAAATAGAGATGGGGGTCTTGCCATGTTGCCCAGGCTGGTCTCAAACTCCTGGACTCAAGTGATCCTCCCACGGTAGCCTCTCAAAGTGCTAGGATTACAGGCATGAGACACAGTGCCTAGCCAGTCTGGTTATTTTAAAAGCTCGATGTTGGTTAGAGTAATTGAACTCTCTTTAAAGAGTATCCTGAGATCATATATTGGTAACAAATTTTTGTCATTGTATGTTTGTTTTGAACACTTCGTTAAAAAATGTCCTACCCCCCCCCGCCCCCTCCCCAAGACGGAATCCTGCTCTGTCAGCCTGGATGGAGTGCAGTGGCGCCATCTCGGCTCACTGCAACCTCTGCCTCCTGGATTCAAACAATTCTCCTGGCTCAGCCTCCCAAGTAGCTGGGATTACAGGCATTCTCCACCACGCCTGGCTAATTTTTGTATTTTTAGTAGAGACAGGGTTTCACCATGTTAGCCAGGCTGGTCTCGAACTCCTGACCTTGTAATCTGTCCACCTCGGCCTCCCAAAGTGCCAGGATTACAGGCGTGAGCTACAGCACCCAGCCAAAAAATGTTTTTTAAGCTTATATAAAGGAAATATTTTGAAAGTTTATTTATAGATGATAGAATATTTCAGCTTTGGGGATTTTTTTCTTTTGACCTATGTTGCATATGGTAATTTATTTTACTGCTTAAAATTGTAGATTTCAAAGTTATTTCTAACAAGTGTCATCTATCCAGATGAAGATAATAACTGAAACTAGTTCTGAATTATTCCAAGAATTTAGAGTCAAATGATACATCTGTAATTACATGGTCAGGGTGAAGTTTTTTTTTTTTTTCCTTAAAGTTGAGGGAAGGTATTAAAAGTTTAGGTTAAGAACCTAGGGTGTGGAAGTTAAGGAGGCTGGTCCAAAGTCTGGCCCAATCACTTACCAGCTGTGTTACCTTAGAAAAGTGATCTATTTATCAGTTTTCTTGTCAATAAAATGAGAGTCATACCTGTACTGCTGTGTTGTTATGGGGACAAAATGAAATAAATGCATGGTAAATGCATAGGCTGATCACTAATATGTGATGAGTATTCAATATAAGTTGTTTAATCATTTCAGGACATGTCATCGATTTTCAGATTAGAGTCACCTTGCTTCCCCAACTTTATTAAAGGCAGTCTTCAATGGAGTTTTAAAATGGAAAAGCATTATCCTGATTTCCATTTTGAGGTTAGGCAGACGGTAATATAGCGTTGAATTATTCCATTATTTCTGGGGTTGACTTGGCTAGTTAGTGGGGTGTCTCTTCCCTCCCTTACCTCTCAGATATACCCTTACATAAATATAGTTGACGGCAAGCTTTTCAAATAGAGGAGCAATTTTCTTCCATAAAAAGCCCATTTTACTAGCCTTTTATTGGATGCAGAGTAAAACATCACTTCTTGCTTTCTTAAATATTAGAGACAGAAAATTATCAGGTTTGCAAATATTGGACATAGGAACTTGTACTGATGATACATATGAACTTCCAGAGAATTGAAGTACTACATCTTTCCTCCTACACTAGTTTTCTGTCAGCATTCTAATCTGCATCAGGAATACAATATTTATTCTAATAGGACAGGTCGTTGGTAGTTTACTTTTATCTTAATGTGTTATATCTTCTCATGCTCCTTTTATCTATCCCAATCTAAGGACTCTCTGGAGTCTGGTGCTTTCATCATCTCCAGGTTTATAGACCTTCAAAACCTTCTTGATGTAAAGTTATTTAATTCACGTGCCAAAAGGTCTGTTGGAGTTCTATAACCCCGAATCAGTGATACCTATGAGGTCATTCTTTAGGTGTTTATTTTTTAAATTATTTTAAAAAATTATTTAATAATTCTTATATTTCTTTTGTTATTGTGAGATTATTTTGTTCTTATTCCCCCCTATAGGTTTATTAGGGATCTTTATTCCTTCTGGGTCATGCCCTGTGTTTTTTATGGTTGTCATTTTAAAATCTTTATTTTTCTCTGCCTTTCATTTTAATTTTTAGATCCTTAATTTTATCAACCAATCTCCACTCAACACATTTTCTTGTTTCTCAGTTTTCCCAAGATAGGCCCTTGGTACAGAGTCAGTTATTCCAATATCTTAAGTTATAGACTAGGAATACAAACCCCATTCTTCAGTATCAGCCATTCACCTTTTCTATCTGCCTTTCTCTTCCATTGTTCCACTCTTCAGTTATATAGGGGAAAAATATCTGTACACCTATATATATCTCTCTCTCCCTTTTTTGGTGAGTCTTCAGAGATACTGCCCAGGTTTCTTTTCAGCAATATCATTTACTGCAAAAGATTCAGAAGGCAGGGATAATGCTTACTGGGTTTAATAAATCTTAGTTGGGTGCCTTTGTCATCCCAGGTATGAAATCCAGAAACAGACAAACAAAACACCACACCAACTGTCAGGACTATATTTAGCTGTCCCTATACTTACTAGTAGGAAGATGTTAGTTGACTGTAAGAAATTTCTTCTTTCTGGTAACAATAAAAGCTTCTTTAAACTTGGTGTTACTTGTGGTTCCTTTTGTTATTTTTCAAAGCATGAATTGCTGATGCCTTTCCAGAAGGTGTGACAAAACCCTATTTGGGAGTCCCTGTTAGAGCATCATGTTTGAAGTAGATACCAGAATTGCCCATGTATTTGCTGAATTTTATTCCTTCACTCAAATACTTATTTTTGAGCACCTGTTTTGTATCGGGCACTCTTGTGGCCTCTGTAGAAACAATAGTGAGCTGAACAGACAAAACTGCCTCTCTCTGGATATTCCAGTAGAATTAGGTGAATAATAAATTGCACATTAGAATGTGAAAAGTGCTATGGGGGAAAAACAGGAGTAAGAGGGAATAGGGTAGAATGAGGAGGAGGGTGGTTACAATTTAAGTAGAATGAGGAGGAGGGTGGTTACAATTTAAAACAAGATGTTTAGTGTCGGTATCCTTGGAAAAGTGACATTTGAACACAGATTTGAAGGAGATAGAGGTATAAGCCATATAAATATCCAGGGGGCGAGCGTTCTATGTAGAGTACAAAGGCTCTCGATAATTGGTAATACAAAAACAAGTAGGACGAATGAAGACAGCAATTTCAAAATAAGCGTATCTTTAAAAAAATGTTTTTACCACTCAGGTATATATCTAAGAGAAATGAATATGTATGTTCACACAAAAACTCGTATATGCTTGTTCATAGTTATATTATTCATAATAGCCAAAAGGTAGAAACAACACCCGTGTCCATCAGTTGATGAATGGATAAAATAGGTATATCCATATACCAGAATATTATTTGGCAGTATGGACCAGCATAAGCAAACCCATAGTGACAAAGTAGATTAGTGGCTGCTAGGTGCTGAGGCTGAGGTATAATGGGGGGTGACCGCTAACAGAGTTTCTTATTGGGGTGATGAAAGTGTTCCGAAAATAGTGGTGATGGTTGCAGAACTCTACATTTACTAAAAATCACCAAATTGTACACTTTTTAAAAGAGTGAATTTGTGGTATGTGAATTATGTCTCAAGCCGTTATAAAAATGTTTTTTTCTGAAAAGTTTTTTCTAATCATGTAAAAAATACTTGCTGACTTAGTATGCACAGTATAAAAAGGTATAAAGCAAGCTTAAATAAAGAATCCCAACTATTCAGTTTGTATTATTAGCACTTTGGTGTATTTTCTACAATTTTTTTGTTTTTGTTTTTGTTTTTTTTTGGTTGGGGGGGACAGAGTCTTGCTCTGTCACCCAGGCTGGAGCGCGGTGGTGCGATCTCGGCTCACTGCAACCTCCACCTCCCAGGTTCAAGAGATTCCCCTGCCTCAGCCCCCCAGGTAGCTGGGATTACAGGCGTCTGCCACCACGCCTGGCTGATTTTTGAGTATTTTTAGTAGAAATGGGGTTTCACCATGTTGGCCAGGCTGGTCTCTAACTCCTGACCTCAGGTGATACACCCGCCTCAGCTTCCCAAAATGCTAGGATTACAGGCATGAGCCGCCGCTCCCGGCCTCTACAATATTTTTTAGAGTGCGTTTCGAACTATTAAGGCAAGGGAGAAATAGCTAAGTCACAAAAGAAATAACCATATTTAACTTTTATTCAAGATGAAGTAAGTGATACAGTATTTTCAAAACCTATCAGTCTTTCATTAGCAGCCAGTTCCAACAATTTATCCTGTAAAATTAGCTAAGTTTACCTTTTTTAAATGAAATAAATGGATTCTGGATTTTATATACTGGGTTACAGTCAATGAATATTGTACATAATGTGGTTTCATTGCATGTGACTGTTAGGAGGCTGATTCCACGTGTGAGTCATCACATAGATTCAACAATCTTGATCTGTTCTATATCCTGTTCAACCAGAGGAGTCCATTAATCAAACCGCCATAGAAGTTTCTAAACACTTAATCTCAATTTCTTTACTTTCCTTGATGTGGCTTGGAAACAAACCATTTGCAACTATGCTTTGAGTAGCACTGTTCTGGAATATTCATAAAGTGGAATACCATATAGCCTTAAAAATAATTTTCTTATAGAATAATTACATGGGGAAAGGTTAACATTCTTTGAAAACAGGTTAAGCAGTACAAATGGCAATCTTGTTTAAAAAAGGATTTTTCTAAATATAAAAAGGAAGGCTAAAATGATTATCTTCAGATGCAAGGACGAATGATGATTTGCTTTCTGAACATTTTAGATTTCTTACTATGGACCTATATCACTTTTATAATGAGAAAATTGTTTTATTTTTAGAAATAGAATCTCACTCTGTCACTCAGGCTGGAGTACAGTGGCACAATCGTAGCTCAGTGTAGCCTCACACTCCTGGGTTCAAGTGATCCTCCCACCTCAGCCTCAGAATAATACCACACTACTCAATAGTGCTATTCAGCCCTTCTCTTCTGGAAAGTGTAGGAGTGTAGGCATATGCTACCATGCCCTGTTAACTTTTATTTTTTGAGAGATAACGTCTCACTATGTTGTCTAGGCTGGTCTCAAACTCCTGGTCTCAAGTGATCCTCCCACCTCAGCCTCAGAATGGCTGGGGTTATAGGAATGAGCCACTCTGCCAGTGAGAAAATTATTTTTAAATTGCCTTATTTGTAGTAGGTCCCCTTTGAAGTGGTAGTGTCAGCAAAATGGCCAGCACTTAGTAGCTCACCAAAAACCTTTTGGCATTGGTTTGAGTCTTGGAAAATGTGTTTAGGTATCCATTGTGTGCCATGGCATTATTTGGCAATGTCAGATTTAAAGCTTTATTTATTTGACATTTTAAAAATTCTATACACTGGGGATGTTGATAGAGGTCATTTCTGGTCCTCAAGAAACACAGTCCAGTGTGGGAGAGAGTTGGACAATCACAATATGATGCTAAAGGTTATGATAAAGAGTTGAATAGACCAGTCCCTGTCTTTAAAAACCTTATGGTCTTGACCAGGCGCTGTGGCTCATGCCTGTAATCCCAGCACTTTGGGAGGCCACGGCGGGAGGATCATGAGGTCAGGAGATCGAGACCATCCTCGCTATGGTGAGACCCCGTCTCTACTAAAAATACAAACAATTAGCTGGGCGTGGTGGCGGGCGTCTGTAGTCCCAGCTACTCTGGAGGTTGAGGAAGGAGAATGGCGTGAACCCGGGAGGCGGAGCTTGCAGTGAGCCGAGATCGCGCCACTGCACTCCAGCCTGGGCAACAGTGCAAGACTCCATCTCAAAAAAAAAAAAAAAAAAAAAATTAGCTGGGGGTGGTGGTGGGTGCCTGTAGTCCCAGCTACTTGGGAGGCTGAGGCAGGAGAATGGCGTGAACCCAGGAGGCGGAGCTTGCAGTGAGCAGAGCTCATGCCACTGCACTCCAGCCTGGGCGACAGAGCGAGACTCCATCTCAAAAAAAAAAAAAAAAACCCTTATGGTCTTGTAAAGGATATACGGCAGGCTGTGAAAGTGAGAGAGATCATACTACCTTTCTTAGGGGAATCTTGGGAAGGTTAAAGATATATAACATGCACTAAGTGCCCTCATATTTTTATCTTCCAGGTTTGAGCACAAAATGAACATAATTAGGGAAAATAAGGATCTGGCATGTTTCTACACAACAAAACATTCATGGAGGGGGAAGTAAGTATTCCTGTTGGTTTTTTTTTTTCTGTGCTTCTATAAAACATTTTAAACATTACTCTGTTTCATAATCTTGAATAATACTGCACAACTCAGGCTATACAGCCCTTCTCTTCTGAAAAACATGCATATTATAAATGTAAACGCTACATTTATTTTTTTTTCTTTTGACATTTCCAGTTTTCAGTATCTTTCTTGGGAGGGAGTTTGGTAAGAATTAAAAGTGACAGTCGAAAGGAAAGTAAACCAGTTAATCCACCCTCTTGTATGCTATCAATTAATGATGAGGTTATATAGTAGGAGCAGAGTGTTAACCCTACATCTTTGTTACCCAGAGACTAACCTGTCTGTAGCCAACATTTTCATATCCGTTTGACTCTCAGAGAAAATATGCCATTCTAGTGAAGTCTAACCTTTTTTTAGGCCTGTAATGAAATTTAAAAATTGGGTTTAATATATTTTCTTTGGGAGGGAGTGATGGCATTTTTTAGTAGCTTCCTAGTCAGACTAAAATGTAAGTGCTTCTGTTTCCTGTCTGTAAGATGGATGGTAATTCCTACCCTTCAGATTTTTGTAAGGATTAAATGAGGTGATACACTTTAACAAATCAGTGACCACATTATTCTGAGTCGTGCCACAAGGTAAAATGTGACACATGCACAAAGCCAGTTAAGTGTTTCTTCTCTCAACTTTTCGGTTTTTAGTTACTGGAGTGGTAACTTCTTAGGATGTGGTATACATCTGAGCTGTCTAGTATTTCTGGTTTGCATTAGCAAACTGACTATAATTTTGGAAGATTTGAGTATTTGATTTTGTTGTCTAATAGCTCAATTGTATGAACTCCTAAATTAGAACAATTGTTACCCTTTAGAATACTTGTCTCTCTTTTTTTTTTACCCCCTAGTTAGTTTCAATGAGTGAAGTCAGGGAGAAAAGTGGCATATCCAGGGTAGTATGAGTCATTTTAGTTCTTTGAATCAGCCTTAGAAAAGTATATCTTTAAATAATCCTTATTTTTTCCTCAAGTGGTAGATTACTTTGGTCATCATAATATAACTTCCGTTTTTAATATGGTTATAACATACTGATACATTCAGAACAAACTTAACTGCAATGCTTTTTGCTTTGTGAGCTTGTAAGTAACTGTGATCATCAAAAGTTTTGTTAATGTTCTTAGAGTAGTGACTAAGATTTAACAATCCTCTTTTTTCCTCCTTGTAATAATTCGGAGTACGACTGTTTGTGTGCTCTTAGCGTAATTCTTTTAGGCCTTGAGACTTGGTTTTGTTTTTATAACAGCTTTAAGGCATAACTTACATACCATAAAATTCACCCTTTTAAAGTATACAATTCAGCGGATTTTAGTGTATTCATAAAGTTGTAAACCATCACCACTGTTTTGAGAACAATTTTCATCACCTCAACTTCCCTGGAAAAAACTTCCTCTAAACACTGCGTTAGAAATCAGCAGTTAACTCCCTTTTTCCCCCTCTTTTGGCAGATGTTAATCTACTTCCTGTCTCTGGATTTGTCTATTTGGAACATCTTATATAAATAGAATGATACAAAATGCTGTATTTTCTGACTGACTTCTTCCATTAAGCATAATGTTTTCAAGGTCGTCTATATTATAGCATGTCACTACTTCATTTCATTAATGTCATATAATCTGTTGTATGGATATACTACATTTTGTTCATTCATCAACTGATGGACATTTGTGTTGTTCTTACTTTTACTATTATGAGTAATGCCACTGTGAATGTTTCCATATTTCCAGTTCTTTTGTGTATATACCTAAGAGTGGAATTGGTGGGTTATGTGGTAACTCTGTTTAACTTTTTGATGAACAGCCAAACTGTTTTCCAAAGTAGCTGCAGCATTTTACATTTCCACCTTTAATGTCTGAGTACCAAATGCTCCACATCCTTATCAACACTTACCGTCTTTTTTATTTTAGCCATCCTAGTGCAGGTACGAAGTAGCTTCTCATTGTAGTTTTGATTTCATTTCCCCAGTGATTCATGATGTTGGGTATCTTCTTGTATTTGTAGGTCATTTGTGTATCTTCTTTGATGAAATAATCTATTGAAATCATTTATTCACTGTAACTAAAAAAATTTTTATTTTACTTTTTTTTTTTTTTTTCTTTTTGAGACAGAGTCTCACCCTTAACCAGGCTGGAGTGCTGATCTCGGCTCACTGCAACCTCTGCCTCATGGGTTCAAGCAATTCTCCTGCCTCAGTCTTCCGAGTAGCTGGGATTACAGGCACATGCCACCACGCCTAGCTAATTTTTGTATTTTTAGTAGAGACAGGGTTTCACCGTGTTGGCCAGGCTGGTCTCAAACTCCTGACCTCAAGTAATCCGCCTGCCTCAGCCTCCCAAAGTGCTGTGATTGCAGGTGTGAGCCACTGCGCCCAGCCAAGTCATTTATTCACTTTTAAATTAGGTTGTCTTATTACTGAATTGTGAGAGTTCTTTATATATTCTGAATAAAAGTTCCGTGTATATGATTTGCAAATATTTTCTCCAATTCTTCAGATTTTTTTACTTTCTTGATGGTATTGTTTGGAGCACAAAGCTTTTAATTTGATGAAATCCAATTTATCAATTGTTTCTTCTGCCATTTTTGCTTTTGGTAATCTAAAAAGCCATTACCTAACCCAAACTAACAAAGATTTACTTCTTTGTTTTCTTCTAAGAGCTGTATAGCTTTAATTGCGTTAATTTTTGTATTTGGTGTGAAGTAGGGTTCTAAATTCATTCCTTTGCATGTGAATATCCAGTTGTGCCAGCATCATTTGTTGAAAAAACCATTCTTTCCACTTGAATTGTTTCGACACCCTTGTCAAAAATCAATTTACCATGACTGTTTAGTTTATTCCTGGACTCATAATTCTGTTCCGTTGATCCTGTATGCCTAACCTTATCCCAGTACCATATTGTCTTGATTATTATAGCTTCGTGCTGTTTTGAAACTTAGAAATACGAGTCTCTGAATTTTATTTTTCAGTATTATTTTGGGTATTCCTGGTCTCTTGCATTTCTATATGAATTTTAGAGTCAGTTGTTAATTTTTTTAAAAAGACAGCTGCCCGGCCTGACCAACATGATGAAATCCTGTCTCTACCAAAAAGTACGAAAATTAGCTGGGCATGGCAGCGCTCCCCTTTAGTCCTACCTACTTGGGAAGCTGCGGTGGGAGAATTGCTTGAAACCTGGAGGCAGAGACTGCAGTGAACAGAGATCATGCCACTGTACTCCAGCCTGGGTGACAGAGTGAGACCCTCTCTCAAAAAAAAAAAAAAAAAGGCAGTTGACAGTTTGGTAGGCATTACATTGAATCTGTAGATCCATTAGTGGAGTATTGCCATCTTAACAGCATTGTCTTCTGATTCATGAACATGTGGTGTTTTCATTTATTTACATCTTTTAAAATTTCTTTCAACAGTGTTCTGTTGATTTCAGTGTATACACCTTGAATCTTAACTTCTCCCTGAAAGAGTTTACATTTTCCAGATGGTGATAGTTATCATTTCATTGGGTTATATACATTATTAAATGGCACTGAGACTTTTTATTATACTTACCTATTTTATATGGCCAGTTCTAATCTAGGTTTAAAGTACTCCTCAGCAGTGTTAATGTAAAAAATAAATGGCCAACATTAAAATTTTCTGTTGTTTCAGAATAGTTAATTGAACCTTGTCTCTAGAAACATGTCTACGTACAACAAATTTTTTGTGATTTTTGGGATTTAGGGCCTCAGTTTTAAGAGACTCCATGCCTATTTCCGTGTTGCTAACCTAGCCCCAGCATTTCAGAAAGATGTTATTGATTGTGGAAGTAAAGATGAATAAATATTTTTTCTTCTCTTCATATGCCAAAATTAAAGATAACCTGTCCAGGTATTCCCCTTGAAGATATTTGTGTGACCCATTTCTGTTACCTTTGTAGTAGTTTTCATTATACCTCACTTTATAGCTGCTGAATGCCTTCATTTAGGGTCTGTGCATCATCGCTATGGATGCCTTAGCTAGCAAAGTAGCTTCTGTGCTTTTCATTTTTCCAACTTGTATAGACATAATTTAATTATATGTTTATTCTGGGAGGAGCAAGAAAAGGAGAGTAGATTCAGGGGGGAAAAGGCACTTTTCTTTCATGAAGGAGAAAAATTTCTGTTTTGGCCTAAGTAAGCCATTTCAGAGAGGAAGGAAAGTTCAGATGTTTCAGTTAAAGCAGAAGTGCAGATTCACTATGGAAAAACTTCAGAGTGATATTCAAGGTACAGGTTCTCAATTTTTTCTGGATAAAAATTTATAAGTAAAATCTACCTGTGGATCACCTTAATATTGCATACATTAATTGTAGCAAATGCTCTGAATTTAGAGTATCATTTTGATATCTAAACAGGATTTTCACCTCAATGCATTAGGATATATAATGATCAGTCTATGAAATTCAATAACAGAAGCTCACTACATTCATAGTCTCTGTAATAACTGGATACAAGAAATTGAGAGAAGTGCTGAGACAAAGGGAAGCTAGTGAATTTCTAATACCTTTCTTCTATGTAGGAATGGAGTTCTACAAGAGAAAAGATATCTTTTGCTGCCTGGCATTTACACACCTCACCAATCTTCATAACCTCCAGGAATCCTGAGGGGTTTTTTGTTTTTTTTTTTTTTTCCCTTTGCTCTTGACCCTGCCAGTCTTTAAAACTCAGATGAGCTGTCCTTAATTCTTTTGTGTTTTCTTTGTCTAATTTTTTGTGACTATCAGGCAACCTGGGACTTGAACGTCTCTTACCTAGAATTGCAAATTGGATCATATCTCCTTCATCAGAATCTTATGTTTTACACATAATGTTGTGTTCAAAGCTAGCTCCATCTGAGCTGGAAAAGATATGGACATTGCATCATGGAATTTAAGGCCTTAAAATACTACATTTCATGGAATGCCCTTTTATTTCTTCTAAAGCTCTTACTGAGCTTTTAGGACAGAAATTTGTGGAGTATGTCCTATCCATTTCTTCTTTTTCTTTTCTGAGGAGTACAACTTTGTATCTGAATGAGCCCTCCTTGGTGAAACTGATGTTTCAACTGAACTTTTCACTACAGAGTATCCTGGCAATACAACCAGATGAATGATCAGTTTGCCCATTAATTTTGTTCTTTGTTTTGAATATGAATACACTAAAGCAGTCATGGGCCGGGCGCAGTGGCTCACGACTGTTCCCAGCACTTTGGGAGGCCAAGGCTGGAGGATCACTTGAGGTCAGGAGTTCAAAATCAGCCTGGCCAACATTGTGAAATCCCATCTCTACTAAAAACACAAAAATTATCTGGTGTGGTGGCACACGCCTGTAGTCCCAGCTACTCAGGAGGCTGAGATGGGAGAATCGCTTGAACCCAGGAGGCGGAGGTTGCAGTGAGCTGAGATTACGCCACTACATTCCATCCTGGGCAACGGAGCTAGATTCCATCTCAAAAAAAGCAGTTATGGCTACTTTAAAACATAAATATACTAATTATAATTTGTTCAGTTATTCTACTGGAGTTTTGGGATTCCCCACTCTCTTAGTCAACTAGTGGAATAATAACAATAGGAATAGCTAACATATATTGGCTGTTACACTCATTAGCCAGGCACATAAGTGCCAAGTACTTTACATGGATTATTTCTTTTCTCACATTATGAAGTAGATATATAGTCATGTACTACATAACATTTCCGTCAATGATGGACTGCATATATGATGATCCCATATGTTTAGATACACAGATATTTACCATTGTGTTACAGCTGCTTACAGCATTAAGTACAGTAATGTTGTATACTAGGAGCGATAAGCTATACCATGTAGCCTAGGAGTTTAGTAGGCTATACTATCTAGGTTTGTGTAAGTACAAAACTAGTAATTTACATACAGAATTTTGGGAAGAAATCTGTGATAGTCACATAATGGTGAAGTCACCTAATGACGCATTATCAGAATCTATTCCCATTGTTAAGCAACGCATGACTGTATGTATTATCCATATCTTTCAGTCGGGGAAACCAAAGCTTAGAAAAGTTAAGGAAGTTATCAGATAAAATACAGCTAGTGAGGAGTCCAGGCAATGTGGCTGGCGTGCTTAACCATTAAGCTATAGTGCCTCCTTTACCAATGCTGACCATTAATCTCCTAAGAAATGTTGTAGGTCAGTTATCCTTAATTTCATTATTAGATGGACTCAAATTTTAGTTCAAGTTACTGGATTCTCAAGCTTTTAATGATAAAAGGAAAAATCCTGGGTTCCATGAGTATCCTAAAGGCTTCAAGAAATTGGTGGCCAAAACTTGTTTTAAAATGGCCAAGGGAACTAGGATATTCAGCCTAGGAAAAAGAATTCAGATGGAAGGTCTGACTGGCAGAAGAATTAGGTATGCTCCGTGTGCACCTGAAAGACAGAACTTGGGCCAGCAGGTGAAATTTGTGGGGAAGTAGATGTTGGCTTACTTCTAGGGAACAGTTGTCAATATCTACAATACTGGGACATGAATAGAATTGCTTTCAGTTAAGATATGTTAGTTCCCTTGCATCAGCCAGTGAACAATTATAACTAGCCAGCCTTGCCTACAGTATTATAAAGGTTTATGCTGTGTGTTATGAGATCTAGAGTGTGTAACATAAAAGCTGTCTTCTAACTTTGATTAGCTCTGTTTGGCTTCTTTGAAGCCTGTTGGCGTAGATTCTCCACTGAAGGGATTGAGGATCTTGAACTTTAAAAGTAATACATGTACACAAAAATTTTCCGATGTCAAGAATTTGAGAACCATTATTTTATAGTAAACATAAACTTTCTCAGTTTACAAAAATGTTGAATTTTCTCTATTATGATAATACTGAATTACATGGATTTTCTGTGCAGAAGAATATAATAGATGTTATGATGGTGACCAGTATTTTTGTAGTATCTCTGTTGACACTATTTTACATGCCTGATTGATACAAGCTAGTTAAATACTCGAGTCAGAAATTAACTTTGAGACAATGACAAGAATCTTAGCTCTTATTACTCTGAAGTTTATTTCAGATGTCTGAATTAGGTAACTAATAAAATGTTGGGAGGAAACTGAGTCTTTAAAGGACTCTTATTCACTGTCATATTATTGAACCCAGCACAGTGTCAGATACTCATTTAATACATTATAGTACCTAATACAGTATCTGACCTAACACATTGTTTTTTTTTTTATTTTGCCTAAAGAAAATATGTAAAAAAATCATGTTATAAAATACCTTATGTAAAAAAAAAAAAAATCATGCTATAAAATACCATAAAAAAAAAAAATGTTATAAAAATTTCTTGGTTTTTTTTTGTGTGTGTCTTTTTCAAGATGGGGTCTACCATCTTGCCCAGGCTGGTCTCGGGGCTAAAGGGGTCCTCCCGCCTCAGCCTCTCAATATGCTGAGATTACAGGCGTGAGCCACTGCACCCGGCCAAAAAAATTGTTTAAAAGAGGAAAGCAGTATTCATAAGAACTAGAAAACTTAAGAATGCTGTAACATTTTTATTTTCAGGAATTAAAATAATTTAGAAGTGTTTTAATATAAATTAATATAAGTTTAATCTGTCTGTTAAAAAAATATAAGCATCACCTTATCAAATCCAAAACTTGATTACATCCCCAGCTTTTGCCTGAGTGGTTTTCCTGTTCAGATGATCTTATCTCCACCAATACTATCATTAGCACTACATTTTTTTTTTCTTATTCTTTATCACCAATTTCAGGGGGAGTAAAATGCCCCATAGATAAAGCAGTTGCCTCAAACACTTGTATTTCTTTAAGCAGCATTTGTTTCCTGATTCTAAATAACATACCTAATGGTAACATAAATTATGTTTCTTAATAAGCTGTTGTATTACAATAAACTTGTGAGTTGTGATAACTTAAGAAATACCTACTTCTTGTAGGCATTTAATGATGTAAGTTTAGTGCCTGAATAAAAAGAAAACAGGTACAGTAGGTAAAGTCAATATGAATATTAATTTTTCAGTTAGGGGGCAAGGTCTTTTTTCTGATGTTATACTATGAATTTAAAAATTGGTGTAAAATTACTTGCTGTCTGACATTCTGCTTTAAAGGCAAGAGCAGGCTAATAGGTCATAGATTTGTATGTTGACATATTTTTGGATAGATTGTTTTATTTAGCTATTAAGCATTTATTGGAGTATCTACTGTAGTCAATGCTGGGTACTATGGTAGGAGTTAGCCTCAAAGATGAAGATTTGTGCCTCCCTGAATCCGTGGAGTCTTTGTCTCTTCTTTAACTTGGGACACTGTTGACTTAGTAAAAGATAAAAATCTTTTATTTATTTTTTTTGAGACGCAGTCTCATCTAGGCTGGAATACAGTGGTATGATCTTGGCTCACTGCAGCCTCCACCTCCCGGGTTCGAGTGATTCTCCTGCCTCAGCCTCCTGAGTAGCTGGGATTACAGGCACCCACCATCATGCCTGGCTAATTTTTGTATTTTTAGTAGAGATAGGTTTTCACTATGTTGGCCAGGCTGGTCTCAAATTCCTGACCTCAAGTGATTCTCCTGCCTCGGCCTCCCAAAGTACTGGGATTACAGGTGTGAGTCATTGTGCTTTGCTGATAAAAATCTTTTAGCTGTAAATGTTGACTAATATTCTACACATGCGAGACATTTTAGAGATTTTCATCTCTAAATCTGTTATCTAAGGGGGCTTTTTAGAAAATCATTGAAAGTTTAGTTTTGTTATCCAGGGAGGCTTTTTTGGTAATCTTTGGAAGTTCAAGCTTGCTTATAAAGATGTCTTAAATGACATAGAAATATTTGCCCCATCCTTAAGCGAAGTTCAACAGCCACTCTAAAAAGAGGAGCAGCATGGGGAGTACTTAAGGGAATGTGGAGGGGAAGGGAATTCTCTTAGGAATTTTTTTTATTAATAGCTTTCTTAGGATGGCTTTAGAGCTCAATATTTATCTGAAAGATAGCTCCGTGTTTACTAGTTGTGACAGTACTGTGCTGGGTCTAGCGTGCATACAACTCCAGGATCCTTTTGCTGAAGGATCCAGAATGTGATCTCTCCAATATGGTAGCCGCTAACTACATGTGGCTATTTATTTAACTTTAAATAAAATGTAAAATTCAGTTGCCTTAGCCACATTTCAAGTGCTCAATAGGTACACTTGGCTCATTGCTACCTTATTGCAGGGGCCCCCAAGCCCAGGTTTTTGGCCTCTTTAACAACTGGGCCCCACAGCAGGAGGTAGGCGGTGGGCAAGCGAGCAAGCATTACTGCCTGAGCTGCATCCACCTCCTGCACATGAGAGGGATCTAAGTTGTGTGCTCCTTATGAGAATCTAACTCATGGCTGACGATCTGAGGTGGAACAGTTTTATCCTGAAACCATCCCCCTGCCTTGTCCATGGAAAAGTTGTCTTCCACAAAGCCAGTCCCTGGTGCTAAAAAGGTTGGGGACTACTTCCTTATTGGACCGTGGAAATTTGCCATATCAGAAAGTCTTTCTTATTGGACAATGTAGGTCTAAAATATTGTCATCTCAAAGTTCTTTTGACAGTATGCTCTAGATGACAGAATTATATGAGAAAGATATTAGAAGAGGCTTAGGTGTGGTGGAGAAGATTGGTGTAGGATTGAAAAGGATGTTTTCTTAGCCAGTCCTCTAAGACTGTACATGACACCAGCAGTTACATTTGGAACATTTCAGGCATTCTTTCACTTTTTGCTCACAGAATAAAATAAACAAATTCTGTAGTTTTATTTCAGGATTATAAGGATTTTCATGTTTGACTTTCAAGGTGATTCTGAAAAATAGTTTGTGAATTCACATCTCTTATTGCACATTTGATTTCACTGTGCAGCTTTTAAGTCAAAGACTGAGCAAAATCTTATTTCTTTGTTCCTATTAATTGATTAAGCCTTTGAAGTTTTGAGCCTTTTAAGCTCTTGAGATAGCTTGTTTACTTCACCAGTCCCCTAACCCTCACTCCACTTTAAAAAGAAGCAAATGACTGCTTTTTTGTTAGAGGGAAGTGCTATAATTCTTTAGTTTCTCACTCCACTTTAGACATGTAGAGTTAGGAAAAAAAGCACTTACAATGTAGCAATACTTTTCTATATGGATATGTGGTAAAGATTAATAAAATCTATCATTTCCTTTTTACCTAAATGGAAATACCTTCTCATGTTTATAATATACTGATTTTAAAAAATAAGAGAAAAATGAAAATGTGAAAGATCTCTCTTGATCTTAATGGGAATACTTTTATTGTATTACCTTTGAGTCTGATCATGGCTGTTCGTTTAAGTTATTTATGTCTTTTTAGCATATTAATAGTTCAAAGGAAGAAAACATGATTCTCTCCGTAGATGTCAAAAAGGCATTTGATTTAACAAGCATTTTTGAAAATTAAAAAGATCTCGTATTAAAATACAAATAGATATTTCAATAAATATAACAAATGATGTTAATAGATTTTTCTAATATTGAAGTTTTACCTAATTGGTCACGGCGTATTACTATTTTAAAATGCAACTTGATTGTTACTGCTAATATTAGCTTTGAAAATAGATTGGTGGTTTTTTTTCTTATTGTATTGTCTTTTCAGATTTTAGTAGTAGTAAAAAAATTGAGAAGCTGTTTTTACTCAGTTTTCGGCAACAATTTAAGGAGCATGGGAATTACTTGGTCCTCTTAGGTTTCTTCTGTCTTGAAATCATTTAAGCCTGGTGCTTTTGGAGGATGTAATTCTTTGCAGCTTTCTTAAATTCTTCCATATAAGGGTTGATTTATTCTTAATTTTCAAATTTGTCAGCATAGAGTTATATACAGCATTTTAAAAAACTTTTGGTTGTGTGAATTCTTTGTTTTCCTTAATTTTGTTTTATATATACTAATGTTTTATCCATTTTAATATTTTATTTCCAAAGAACTAATTATTTTGCTTTAAATAAGTTTTTCTAATTCAATTTCCTTTTATGATTATGAATTCCTCTCTCTTCTGAAGGATTACTGATACCCAAATGTTTTTTCTCCTTCAGATATGTTACTTGAAAGGAAATGAAGTGAGAAGTGAAAACTGCTTGTTTGTGGTGTAGGCTTCCTACTTCTATAAAATTGCAACACTGAGATGTAATAGGTAGTTGCTTAAGTAGAAACTATTAAGATTCCAGGATATGGCTGTGACTGACCAGTTGCCCCAGGCCATAGCTTTTCCTTCCTTTCCATATGGCCTTGTTGTAAGGGTATTTTGAAAGGATTGGTATGCAGTGTTTTTTGTTTTTTGTTTTTTAATAAAACTTTCCCATTTAGGATCTTTCAGCATCCTCAGCTGATGCTTTGCCAGCTTGATTGCATATAAGTCATACTTTTCTACTTAGATATCTTAATAGTTCACAGTAAAATGAGTGGGTGGGTTTTAATAAAAATAACACTTTCGAACATTTAAAAAGGTGAGAATATATAACTAAGCTATATTTAGTCACCATTAATCAACTAACACATTTCTATGTATTGAAATGTTTGTTTTGTGTTATATATATTTTCTTATAAAATATCTTTTTGTTTGTTTAAAACTAAATTTAAGTACTTGTTTTCCTTTGTAGGTATAAGCGTGTCTTTTCAGTTGGAACTCATGCGATTACTACATATAATCCCAATACCTTAGAAGTAACAAATCAGGTAATCCTGTTAGGTGTTTGTATGAACTCCCTTTGAATTTTAAAAGCCAGGCTGTGACCATTACCCTCCCTTAAATCAGTACTTGAAGATAGAAATGTCAAATCTGAAAGAGATTGATGTGCTTACGTAATACTCTGATTTGGGGACCAAAAATAAATAATAAATAAAGGGGAGGGGGAGAATACGCTTATTTCTAGGCTCTCAAGGGTATAACTTGATGTTACTATTAGTTGTGGCCACCTCCTTTATGTAAAATTAGTAATTTAGTTCTCTATAATTTATAAAGGCTTACACTTTTTACTGTAATAAAAGCATATATAAGTCATGAGTCCAGTTAGTATAAAATACTTGTCATGGGAGTAGGATTATGTGTTTATAAAGGCAAGAGTAACCTGAACATTTATAAGTAAACATATTCAAAGATATTCTGGCCTATTTTAATTCCAAATTAGGCGTGTTTCACAAACTTTTTAACAAATTTTTAAGTAATCATAAAATTTCACTTCCCAGTTCTTGTCACTTTTTAATTTTAATTTCTTTGGATTAATGTCATCATTAAAATAGGAATACATATTGGATTTTTCTGACTTAAAAGCCTTTTAAAGAATTTCTTTTACAGAATTACTGTAAGACACAATTTCTAGACTCTATTTTGTAAAATTTTGCTGATTTAATCAGTGATTATGAAATTAAAGTGACAAAAATAAGCATTACATTTTAGTGTATTATAGTAGCACTAGTCAAAAATTTTTTTTTTTAAGTGGCCTTATGGAGACATTTGCAGCATCAGCCCTGTTGGAAAAGGACAAGGAATGGAGTTCAACCTCACATTTCGTAAAGGCAGTGGAAAAAAGTCAGAAACTTTAAAATTTTCTACAGAGCACAGAACAGAACTTCTTACAGAAGCATTGGTAAGAAGATTTCATGTTCATAAACGAAATTTCTTTCTTCTCTTTTTAAAACGAAGTAGTTACATAGAAGTAGAGAAATTAATGTTCTCTGCCCCTGTACCCACTATGATTATTTTTTCTTACCTTTAACTTGACACTGTGAAACGTTCACTTTTCTCTAACAGGCTGGAAAATCTTTTATATTTGAAAGTTGATTAGTTTTTTTTTTATTGCATATGCAGGAGAAAGCATTATATGTTTATCTTGTTCTTCAATAAGATTTCATACTCTTTTTATTGAATATTCTTAAACTGTAACTTGAATAACAGTTTTTAGTGTCCAGGTTACCAAGTCAGGATTTTACTTGCTTTGAGTAGAAGGGACTGAGCCAAGTTTTCCTTACCAGTCTGTTGTCATAAACTGTGGTTATGTTTTCTCTTTCAGAGATTTAGAACTGATTTTTCAGAGGGAAAAATCACAGGAAGGGTAAATATTTAACATTTATTATGTATTTTGTTCAAATGTTGCCCTTCATTGTAGAAATCATTTCATAATCTGTGTGTTCCATTTGTAGCAAAGCTAAAGGGAAAAGAAACAAAATTGTAATGTCTTCTGATATCATATGATGTAGTTTAACAGGAAACTCAAATATGAACAGTTAGATTTAAGAATGTTGATACTGGTAGATGGGGGAAAAAAGGCAAAAAATCCTTTGGAGCATTAAAAGCAACACTGTAAGCATTCAGGTAGTCCTTATACAGTATTCCAAACAGTAATACCAGAGAACGTCATACTGCTGATAGTGCTTGTTGGAACATTCATTCGTTGTTTGGTGTAGGAGTTTCTTATTTCAGAAGTATTCAAGTTTTAAGATTTGGGCATATTGAAACTGTCTTCTTACATGTTCTTGGACTGGATCTGGCCTGTACTGAAGCTTGGCATGGTGCACTGACAGCTTTGGAGGAAGCTGTGGTAGCATATCAGAGTCGTCTTAACTTTCCCAGGCCTTTTCCAGTAACGTAACAGCAGCATTTAAACTAAATCAGAGACTTCTGGGAAAGAGGAACAAGAGTGTAACCTTTTTTCACTCTCTTGAAATATTAAATTTCTTCCCATTAGCAGGTATTACTTTTATAATGGAGAAAAATAATGCTTAAATTTATAGAACTGTCCAGAACCCTAGCTTCTGGCAAAAGGCAGGAACTAAATTCTGATATGCGGGCAGCACCATTCTCCTGTCTGTCTTAAGCCCTCATCCTTTCTATGAATATTCTGCTGCTTGTTTTAGCATCCCAGAAACCTCACTAATTTCAACTCTAGCAATTGGCTGGTTGCCCAGCAGCCTTTTAAAATAGTTTAATGGCAACTGGCGAGCTGCTTATTTCTTGTTCCTGATGAGCCATGGTCAAATTTTTATAAATCATAACTTGATGTGCTTATTTTAATTATTCTATATTGGCAGGTGACGTACCTCATCTGTTTGGGAAACAACTGCTTTCAAAAGCATTCTTAGAGTTTTTATATAAGCTGTCTTTTGTACCAGTTAACTTCAGCCACTTAATACTTTTCAAAATCTTGTGGTAGAAACAGTACCTCTAGAAGATTGCCCAAAGGATAGTTTACCTGATTTTACATCAGGAGTAAGGGGCTCAAAGTGACACCTGTATCGTCCTAAAAACAAGTTTACATTCCACTCCAAATGCTGTGCTGGCTAAAAGGCACTCTTCTTACCTAAGCTGAATTTGGCTCTTAAGACCTCCATTTGCCCTAGATATACTTCTGAGTCAGGGTTTCTCAAAGTCCTTCTTGGTTGGCCCCTGCAATCCTGAGGGATAATGATGTTTCCATCAGCACATCTCATTAATGGCAGTTGTTTATGAGCTGGGGGGAATGGAGAATATCCTGTATAGTGGTCTTGAGACATATAAACAAGTATAGTTTGGAAAGCTCCACGATTTTTGTGCCCTGCCTTCTACTCCCATTCCTGCAGGAGAGGTGTGGCATTGATTGATCTTTTAGTTCAGAATCAAGGTTCTGTATTCTTGGATTAGTGCAGGCCCTTTGTCTGTCTGCATAATTACTTTTATGGAACTATGTGTGTGTTTGATGCATAGTTCAGTAATATTGAGGAGACTCGATGTCCTGTGAAGGTCATTGCTGACTTCAGTGTTGGGATATTAGTGGAGGTGTTCATTACTTAGTGCTTAACTCTCTTTTCTGAAAACCTAGAAGATAATTTCTTATTTCAGTATCAGAAATAGTTGTACTCTAGAGCAACCAATTGATTTTTACGTTAAAAATTGTAATTGACCATGTATCCCACTTTATATTGATGGGTAGAAAACTTTACGGTGTTTGGGTGGGGGAGAGGATACTCATTTCACATCTGAAACTTTGTTATCCTTATTTTCTCTCTGCTTCAATTTTCTTTTATTTTAAATTTATTTTCTTCTTCTGTATCGCATCATTTTGCTTAGCAGCCTTGATTAAACCTTTTTTCTTTTTAAAGACTAAAACTGGATAGTAAATGGATATTGATTATTCCAATAATTTCTGACACTCAGCTACTTTAATTTGTGAAGGAATATTATCTAAATGGAATTTTACTTGCTAATATGATCAAACATCTTGAAGATAACTTTCCAATTGTGTGATTACAAAAGCCTAAGGTCAAATGTAGGCCTCAGCTTTTTTTTTTTGTATGTGGAAATAAAATATACATTAATATACTGAGCTGGTTCAGGTTGTTTAAATTGAATATTGCAACTTCCCTGAAATGTGACTTAGCTCTTTTCGGTATTGAACTTGGATTAAAAGAATCCATCAAAGAAAGTAGATCTTTTTTTCCAGTAAAACTCTTTCAGAATACATTTCTATGTAGGATGTCCTCTTTTTTCTTTTTATAAATTTACATAGAGTGGCTTAAAATAGCTTCACAAAATATTGTAACCCAAACCTGTTGCTAATTAAAAAAGAATGTACTGTCTTCAGTTAATGTGAACATTCTTAAACACCTCCAAATAGCTAAAATTAATCATATTTTTAACACTTTGGATAGTAGCTCTAAATATTTATGATGACAATTAGATTTTTGGTTGTTTCAATAGTGACTGATACATTAAATTTTATTTTATATAATTTTATTTTATGAACCTAAAAGTAATACTGATTCTGTCTCTAGAGATACAACTGCTATAAGCATCACTGGAGTGACTCAAGAAAACCTGTAATTTTGGAAGTAACTCCAGGAGGCTTTGACCAAATTAATCCTGCAACCAACAGAGTACTCTGTTCCTATGACTATAGAAATATTGAAGGATTTGTAGATCTCTCAGATTATCAAGGAGGATTTTGTATACTTTATGGAGGATTTAGTAGATTGGTAAGTACTATTTAAAAAAGAAAAAACACTTTAAAAGGGACACGACCATTTGAAGGAAAGCAAAGCTTTTTATACTTCATTTTGAAATTTCACGTGAGTCCTCAGGAAGGAAGTATAAGAGTGCAGGTTTTAGTATCAAAGATACCTGAGCTTGAATCCCAATTTGCTGCTTTCCAAAATGAGGAGAGTGAGGATCTGGTGAGATAATTTATGTAAAATGCTTTACACACAATGGATGGCTTAGTACGGTAAACAGTGACTACAGTTGTTATTTTCATTGGTATTACTGTCATACCAAAAAGTTTCTAAGCTTTCTTTGAAAAAGTAATTTAGGCCGGGCGCGGTGGCTCATGCTTGTAATCCCAGCACTTTGGGAGGCCGAGGCGGGCAGATCACGAGGTCAGGAGATCGAGACCACGGTGAAACCCCGTCTCTACTAAAAATACAAAAAATTAGCCTGGCGTGGTGGCGGGCGCCTGTAGTCCCAGCTACTCGGAGAGGCTGAGGCAGGAGAATGGCATGAACCCGGGAGGCGGAGCTTGCAGTGAGCCGAGATTGCACCACTGCACTCCAGCCTGGGTGACAGAGCGAGACTCCCTCTCAAAAAAGTAAAAATAAAAATAAAATAAAAAAAGAAAAAGTTATTTAAGCCTGGCATGGCAGCTCACACCTGTAATCCCAGCACTTAGGGAGGCAGAGTTAGGAGGATAGCTTGAGCCCAGGAGTTTGAGACCTGCCTGGGCAACATAGTGAGACCTTGTTCTGCACAAAAAGGAAAAAAGAAATGGAAAAAGTAATTTAAAATCACTTACTTTTTGAGAGTCTTTCACCCTTTGCCTAGCTGTTTATAATCTGAAATCTGAGCATGCATTGAAACTTCAATTTGGAATTCATTGCATGTTTTCGTTCTGAAATTCAGAATTATATATAAGTAAATTATGGGGTATAACAGAAGCTACTTAAGATGCTGAGACCCTGTTAATCAATAATGGAAGCTGAAGTATAGATAACTTTTTTTTTTAAGATATATCCTGCCTTTCTGTCTCAAAGATGTGCAGTAGAGAAAGTCTCCAAATGGAGAGACTCATTTGAACTTAATTGCAAAATTCCTTTCTCTTGAAAATTTTAATTCTTGTAGCTACCTTAGTGTTCCGGGAATGCTGCTTCAATTTTTAGTGTTTTGTAGATAAAATATCCTTCTGTTGGTAGCAGAGCCAAAGCAAGCATTGAACTTTTACATATATAAGATAGTAGATGTTAGCAAAAGGGAAATAAACAATGATGGGGGCTAGATAATCTGATGTAGAAATATAGTTTGTTCTTCATAGTTACAGGCCCGTTTTCCATCTTAGATTTTACTCTTTCCCCACTTGATGGGTACCATCCTAGTTTCCCTCATCTAGGAACATATACAGGTAAACCTCTGTGGGTTACCTCTGAGCAAAAGATGAAGGCCCTTCTCCCAGCCCAAAGCGTGCTGTCTTAGTGCTATCCATAGACTGTCTCTTCCCTGGTCAGTGGTAATTTGGAATGCTTAACATCTTGTTGGTAAACACCTGATTACAAGAATATGGCCTGTCAGGCCTTAATAGGATAACTGTATCACAGTAATTCAACCAAGCGATAAAATGGAATAATAAGGTAAACATTAAGGATGAAAATTTTTTAATACTCTTCTTATTGCCAACATTTTGTATTACTTGGTGGCAGCAAGAAGTTTTCATTTGAATTAATCCACTTTCTCACTGTAAGACACTAGCTAAAATGAATCAATTCACTATAAATATGGTACTATACCAGATTTATTCAACAAACCTTTATCTAATACCTTTTGCATCTATGGTGACTATAAAAAGCTGCTAGGAATAAAACCAGGTTCTTAAACACGATGTGATCCAGTGTTTCTCAGCAGGGGAGCTGTTGGCATTCTGAGGAGGACAATTCTTTCTTGTGTGGGACACTCCTACTCTGCCCTTTACAGGACATTTAGCATTTCTGGCCTCTAGGCACCAAATGCATGTTCAGGTTGAGCATACCAAATCTGGAAGTTCAAAATGTTCCAAAATCGGAAATTTTTTGAGTGCCAACATGATGCTTAAAGGAAATGCTTATTGGGGCATTTCAGATTTGGGATTTTCAGATTTGGGATGCTCAACTGGTAAGTGTAATGAAAATATTCCAAATGCTGAAAAACTCTGAAGTCTGAAATACTTCTGATCCCAAGCATTTCAAATAACAGATACTCATCCTGTAGCCTGTTTCCTTACCTTTGTAAATAGAGCCCAGGAAGTTGGTTTGTAACATCAGTAGGCCAATGACTTGTAAACATTTAAACATTCTTCAGCATCATCTTGCAAAGAAGCCTACTGTGTAAAACAGACTAAATCAGAGCTGCGTTGTTTGAAACTGGGAATCCTGCCCACACAGTACCCATCACCCCCAGTGGCTTGGCTGGGGTTCCTTGAAGGCCCTTCTCGGAAGACCCAGCATGCTGTTTTGCACAAGGTGATGAGAACCAGAACCTGAGAAATTTTGAGATAATTGCCATTCAGTGAGTTAGTTGCAAAGCTCTGTATCCAAGACTTTATTATTTTAATTTAGTAATAGTCTTTTCATTGAAACAACTGCTTATTTGCCTCTGATACCTACCTCTTTTTTCTCTAGAATTGCTACTTTAATACCTTTCCTATGAGTTGATTAGCTATAGACACATTTCAGTTGTTTCAACTCTGACTTTAAATTTCTAAATTTGTGCAGCATTTATTTGCATCAGAGCAAAGAGAAGAGATTATTAAAAGTGCAATAGACCATGCTGGTAACTACATAGGTATTTCATTGCGGATCAGGAAAGAGCCTTTAGAATTCGAGCAATATTTGAATCTTCGTTTTGGAAAATACAGCACTGATGAATCCATCACATCTTTAGCAGAGTTTGTAGTCCAAAAAATATCACCTAGACATTCGGTAAGACCCATATGTTAAAAATGAAAATTTGTTTATCTGATTTTGACATTTTAAAAAATAACTTTTTAATATGTCTCAATTTTATTTTTTGAAGGAGCCTGTTAAAAGAGTTCTAGCACTTACAGAAACATGTTTAGTAGAACGTGATCCAGCAACCTATAATATTGCAACATTGAAGCCTTTAGGAGAAGTAAGTTTCAGCATTGTTAGCTTAAATGAGATTTCTTTCTATTGATAAATTAGGATAATTTTCTTTCTATTTTAATGTTTACTCATGGCTAAAGAATATGAAATGGACAGAATCTGTATTTAACTCAACATTTATATTAATTGATCATAGAACAATGATTATTACAAAAGTTATTTTCCAAGTATATAAAGAATGGAACTTATTAATAACTGAAAATTTGAGATTTTAAACAGTTTTAAACTCTTAAATTGTAAACAAGTCACATCTTAAAATACTGACTTTTGTAGGCTAAGCGATGCATTTTATAATGAAATACTATAAAACTATAAACTTTTTTTTGTTGAAGCTATTTTTTGTTTTTTCATTAGGTGTTTGCATTGGTCTGTGACTCAGAAAATCCACAACTTTTTACCATTGAATTTATAAAAGGGCAAGTACGGAAATATTCTTCAACAGAAAGGTATTTTTTTTTAAGTTTTTGAAATCCTAGTATGTGCAAGGCAAAGTGCTTGGTCAACAAGGAAAACCAAAGATTTGTAGTCTAGAAATTTAAAATTATTTAACTTGGGAAAAGACATTTTCTTGCATATTTAAAATGACCATCCCATTTTCAAATTTTTTTTTTTTTTTTTTTTTTTTTGAGACAGAGTCTCACTCTGTCACTCAGGCTGGAGTGCTATGGCGTGATCTTGGCTCACTGCAACCTCCATCTACCGGGTTCAAGCGATTCTCCTGCCACAGCCTCACAAGTAGCTGGGATTACAGGTGTGCGCCACCATGCCCAGCTAATTTTTTTTTTTCTTTTTTTTTTTGTATTTTTAGTAGAGATGGGGTTTCGCCGTCTTGGCCAGGCTGGTCTCAAACTCCTGACCTCAAGTGATCCACCTGCCTTGACCTCCCAAAATGCTGGGATTATAGGCATGAGCCACCACACCCGGCCTGTAACTAGTGTTTTGGTAGTATTTCCAGTAGTATAGTATGACCAATAGTGGTTTCTTGCCTTACAAAGCTTTCAATCTAAGGTCAACAAGACTGAAATGTTAAGCAATGGTTATGTTTTTTTCCTGTCCTGAATTCAAGGAAAAAGAACACCTTAAAAAAAAAAATAGTATGGATGTTCTAATCAGAGGAAGGATCTTAACACTGTGTTTGTCAGATGCTTTATGTACATTATCTTGCTTAGTCCTGACAGTAGCTGTAGGAAGAAGGTCCTCTTATTCCCAGTAACACTTATATGCAGAAAGTAAAGCAACTTCTTTGTGACTTGGGGTTAGGAAAAGATTTCTCAGATGTAATACCAAAAACGCAATCTAGAAAAGAAGAAAAAATGTTGTTAGTTAGACTTCATTAAAATTTAGAACTTTGACACCATTTAGAAAAAGAAAAGACAGATCACAGGGAGAAAATCTTTGCAAAGCATATAGCTAATAAAGGATTTCTATCCAGAATATATAAAGAACTCTTACAACTCAATACTGAAGAAAACCAAGTGACCCAATAGTAAATGGGCAAAAGATTCAAATAGACACCTCACAGGAGAATTATGAATGTTAATACATGAAAAGATCATGAATCTTTAGGAAATGAAAATGCAAACTACTGTATATTCACTAACATGACTAACATCAAAAAGACTGCCAGTGCCAGGTGTTGGCGAGGATATGGAGAAAAGAACTCTCATACATTGCTGGTAAGAAGGTAAAATGATAAAACCAGTTTGAGAAACAGTTTGTTAATTCCTTAAAAGATTAAACACTTACTTATATGGTCCAGCAGTTCCGCTTTTAGGTATCTATCCAAGAGAGATGAAAAGATGCCCACAGAGAGACTTGCACATGGCTGTTCATAATACCATTACTCATAGCCAAAAAACAGAAGCAATCCATATCGAGATCAGCCAGTGAATGAACAGACAAAATGTTGTCTGTTCACACAATGGAATACTACTCAGCAATAAAAAAAGGACTGACCTAATACATGCAACAACTTGGATAAATCTCAAAAGCCTATGTATGATAAGTAAGATAAGCCAGACACCTAAGACTACATATTTTGTAATTCTGTTTTTATGAAGTTTCTTTAAAAAGCAAAACTATAGAGATAGATCGGTGGTTTCCTGGGGCTGGGGAGTGTTCTTTTGCAAATCAGCACAAGGAAATTTTTTGGAGTGATGAAAATATATCAGAACTGGATGATGATGATTATGCAATTGTATAAATTAAAAATTATCAAACTATGTTTTAATTGGATAACTTGTGATTTGTCAGTCAGAACTGAGTAAAGCTGTTAAAAATAATTTTAAAGGGAGAGAAAGAGATGTTAAAGTTAGTGTTTAAGTAACCTGTACAAGGTCATGTAGCAGCATGGTGAAGAGCTAGTATTAGAGCTCTTCCTAAAGGCCCACTGTTTGTGTTTCCCATTGTAACTGTAGTGTGTCCCTGAGCAGATTACCTGCTAAAGGGCCTATGCTTCATGCTAGATCAAAATTCCCCTAAATCATCAATGCTAAAACCTTTTTTTACTTTTAATTTTACTTAGAGATTCCTTATTAGCAAGTTTGCTGGATGGAGTAAGAGCCTCTGGTAATAGAGATGTTTGTGTAAAAATGACACCAACCCATAAAGGTCAGCGATGGGGGTTACTCAGCATGCCTGTTGATGAGGAAGTAGAGAGCCTTCACCTCAGGTTCTTAGCTACGCCTCCAAGTAAGTATTGATTTAAATGTAATTACATTTCCACTCATCTACTTAATAATTTAAGAATTAGGAATTCGTATCTTCTTTTTGAACCTCTTAATCTCTTTACAGATGGCAACTTTGCAGATTCTGTATTCAGGTTCAATGCTAATATTTCATACAGTGGAGTCTTGCATGCAGTAACACAAGATGTAAGCTAAGTTTTATCATAATTGTTCATTGTTACTAACTTTTGGTATGGAAACTTTTTTGAAATACTCTTTCTTCACCTAGGGTCTCTTCTCAGAAAACAAAGAAAAACTGATCAATAATGCCATAACAGCATTATTGTCCCAAGAAGGGGATGTCGTTGCTTCAAATGCGGAACTTGAGAGTCAGTTCCAGGCCGTGAGGAGGCTTGTGGCATCCAAAGCTGGTTTCCTAGCTTTCACTCAGCTTCCAAAGTGAGTTGTCTTCTGAAACTTAACTTCTCTTAGAGAATTTGAACTACTCAAAATGGCAAATAATGAACGATTCACCTCCTTTTCCTTAACTAAACCAGTATACCTTGTCTAGGGTGATATGGTACTTTATTCATGAGAAATGAAAAAGGAAGGTGAGGGCAGCAGAAGCGGAATATTGGTCTCATACTCACCAGTAATATTACTGACTCTTGAATTTGAATGGGAAATTACATGCCTTTTAGTTTTAGTTAACCCTAAAAAATATTTTCCCTCTCAAAGAAAAAACTATTATGAAGACTGATAAATTTCAGAGGTGGAATTTAAAATACATCATTGTTCCAGTAATGCAATGGAAAGTTAATATGACCTATTTCAATAATATAACAATTTAAAATGTTCTGGTATTGCTAGTAGATGCTTGTTTTTTGTTCCAAAAGGTTTCGCGAACGTCTAGGGGTGAAGGTAGTAAAAGCACTCAAAAGGAGCAACAACGGAGTAATCCATGCAGCAGTTGATATGCTTTGTGCCCTTATGTGTGTAAGTAGTAGTTTTCTTAAGGAAACTGGTTTTTCTTAAGTTGACTGGTGGTTTTGATTTCCACAATCCCAGATTTTCATTGTACCAATAAGTTCTTGTTTCTGTTTCTTAAATTGTTCTCATAGTTACTCAAACCTTTGTTTAGCATATCCTAAATACCAGGCAATGTGCTGTGTGCCAGAAATTCAAAGATCTTAAGACAGAAGTTCTTTTCTTCCTTCACTTTGTTGACAGTCTGGTAAGGTAGGCATATCTGTACAAGGTAAGGTCGTAGGGGCCATAGGACCTTGAAAAACAGCACTTTATTTTTGTTTGGCGATGAGGGGAAGATGAAAGATTCTCACCCAGTGTTTCTGGAAGATGTTACATTTGATCTGAATCTTGAAGGACAGGCAGGAATTTTCTAGCTCTGGAAAGGCCTTCCTGGGTGGGGAATAGCATATAAAAAGGCATGTTTGGAAAGCAACAAATAATTAAATATGGTTGGGTTATAAAGTATGGATGGGGGTTTATTAGGAGTTGCAGCTAGAGATGTATGCAGACAGTAATAAAAAACCTTCTGTATCAGGAGGGAGGAGCTAGATTTGTATCTTTTTGTAAGGAACACCTGAAGGATTTTTTTTAGCGAGAGAGCAGTAATGTGATCAGGTTTGAGTTTTTAAAAACCCACACTGGTAGTATGTGGAGAATAGAAGTAAAATTAGAGGCAGGTAGACCAAATTGTCATGTAAGAGATAAGTTGCTGAGCTAGGGTAGTCACAGGGCTAAAGAAGAAGCACACCTGAAAGCTGTTTGCGCAGTAAAGATCTAACTTAGTGGCAGCTTGTACAGAGGGAGAAACAATTGTTTAGTATAGTTTTGAAGTTTCTGATTATCTCAATTTTGTGTGTAGTACCTGGGACTTTTCCTTATATAAAGTGTTTTAGGCAAGCTTAGTCGTACATAAACATAAGTAAACACTTCTATAAAACCTTGCATTCCCAAAAGTGAATTAATTTTATTTACTGTTCCAAACAAGTAGTGAGATAACTAGAACTTAGCAATGATACGGAGAGTTGCTATATTAGAACAAAAGACGTTCCTATCACCCAGGAAATTCTAAGGGTAGAGAGCTTTGTGTCAGGCTCCCCTATCAGGAAATTGCAAAGGCCTTAGGAGCTTTGTGTCAGGAACTGGGGTAAAAGACTGTTGCAACAAAAGATTCTGCTAGTGTCCCTGTCTGCAAGGGTTTTAGATGCTCTATGTCAGGAGCCAAGGATGGAGACCAATATATATATTTTTTAATATTTCATATATTCTCTCTGCTCAGAATTCTTTCCCTGCTTATTCATTAAGAGCTCAAGTCAGCTTTTAAATGAAGCTTACCAAATATACACACCGCAGTTAAAATAAAATTTTAAAAATAAATGGAGCTTTCCTATTCCTGAAGGTGGTAGTGATTTATCCCTCCCTGAAGTGAGATTACCCTTCATAAATATTACACTTACCTTTCTTAGCAATTTCTTCTTTGAATTATTGCTATTTCTAAACATGACGTATTTTTCTCAATCTGTCAGCTTCCTGAGGATAATATTCATGTTTAATTTTAATTTTTATCCTTAACAGGCCTCGTCAAGCTGTTTAATAAACAATAATTAATTTTTTCTGTGTTTCAGGTACTATTCTATGAATTTTTCATATATTATTCAGTCTTCCAATGAACTTTAGAAGTTACTACTGTTATATCTATTTTGTAGAGAAGGACTTAAGGCCCAATTTGTTCAAGGTCATGTAGCTAGTAAATGGCAGAGGCTTCAAGCCCACTTTCTGGCTCCAAAGTTTATACAATTAACCATAGTAACATACAGTATTCGCTAAATGAGCAGAAACCAAAAGGAAGGAAATTCTGACACGTGTTGCAACATGGATGAACGTAGAGAACGTGATGCTAGTGAAAGAAGTCAGTCACAAAAGGATAAATACTGTATGATTTTGTTTATATGAGGTCAAATTCACAGACAGAAAGTAGAATGGTGGTTGCCAGGGGCTGGGAGGAAGGCAGAATGGGGAATTATTGTTTAATGATTACAGAGTTTCAGTTTGGGAAAATGAAAAAAGTTCTAGCAATGGGTGGTGGTGATGGTTGCCCAACAATGTGAATGCTTAATGCCACTGAACAGTGTAATTTAAAATGGTTAAGATGGTAACTTTTGTTATATGTAGTTTACCACAATAAAGTAAAAAACAATGCTATGAAACAAACATTGGGCCCTCATTACATATTAGGTGTTGGCTTTGTATCTTACATGAATTATCTCATCTAAGCATCATACTAATGTTACATAAATACTATTACTCCTACTTTACAGCTGAGGAAAATGAAACTTGGAGAGTTATGTAAAGTAACTTACCTTGTGTAATGTCTCCCAGTTATTGTCAGTAATAAAATTAGGATTGGAGCTCTACTCCTAACCATCATGCTGGAATGTTTTATACACTCAAAAGAAAAGCACCCTGAGACCAGTATTTGTTGTTAATTTTAGTACATACTTTTAAATGCTAAATTTTATTTCAAATTTTAGTTACAAAATTCTGGGTGGGCAAATGTTTGCCTTTTAATAAGATCTGTGACTTTTGAGAGAGTACCTTGTGTATATGTTGAGTTAGTTGTTGGGCAAATTATCTGTGAAGTCTGATCAAAATCATGGTAAATCATCACTTCTGCCTGCTTATCACGAGTTTCCTTTTTGCCTTACACTTTAAAGGCAATGGTTTTTAATTCTTTCAATGTGTAACGAATACTGTTTATAAATGACTTTTGCGTGATGCTAGCATGTTGGACTGCTTATGAATTATCACTGTTTTTTTTTTTTTCATCAATAGCCCATGCATGATGACTATGACTTAAGACAAGAACAGTTGAACAAAGCTTCTCTTCTCTCGTCAAAGAAGTTTCTGGAAAACTTACTGGATAAATTTAATTCCCATGTGGTAAGTTATAATTAAATTTGTCTTCATGGTAGATACCATACCATTATTGAAAGATATTCTAGAAGTGCCACGTGGATGGTTTTGTTTATTTTTATTGTAGCCCCCAGCTTTGGTCAGTACTGGTCACAGTTCAGCTTGGTCACTGATAATAAAATATTTTGTCTTAGGACTGTATCCATTCATCTGGGAAGGATAGATGTCAAAGCCTTTAGATTTTCACAGTGATACTCCAAATTTTTATTTTTTCTTTCTTTAAAAATGTCATTATGAAATAAACTGCTCTAAAAAAAAAATTAAACCAAATCTTTGTTCCTCAGTCCCTGATAACAATTTTGGAGATGGGCATTCTATAGCATCTTGAAGGAACATAAGCAGCTTGCCAGAGTTTTGCAAATATTGTCAAAGATTCTTTTTTGCAAATAAACATTAACCCTTGTTACACACATTTGAGAAGTCTTGGTTATACTCTTGAAATTTGAATTTTAATTGTTCCTTTTGAGGTATGATGGATAATGGTTTCACTATATGAGCAAAGCAAGTACTAAAGAATCATCCAACTTCGAACCTCATGTTGAGAAATTAAAGTCGATGTTTATGTCTGACATACAGAATAACAGAAAGGAACACATTATTATTACTATTTAACTGAAGGTCCCCATCTCTAAGTCTTTAAGAGAATCTGTTGCTTTGTTTCAGGATCATGGGACTGGTGCCCTAGTTATTAGTTCACTCTTGGACTTCCTTACCTTTGCCCTCTGTGCTCCATATAGTGAGACAACTGAAGGGCAGCAGTTTGATATGCTCTTAGAGATGGTAGCATCCAATGGAAGAACCCTTTTTAAACTTTTTCAGGTGAGAGCTTTTATTTTTCTTGTCAGATAACAGTGAATTTAAGGGAACCACTTTTAGGGTCACTGTTTCAAAACATACTTCTATAGCAGAGGTGTCCAGTCTTTTGGCTTTCCTGGGCCACACTGGAAGAAGAAGAGTTGTCTTGGGCCACACATAAAATACACTAACACTAACAATACCTGATGACCTAAAAGAAAAAAAAAATCGCAAAAATGTTTTAAGAAAGTTTAAGATTTGTGTTGGGCTACACTCAAAGCCATCCTGGATTAGCTTTGAATAAATATAAGCATCCATGTAGGCTGCGGGTTGGACAAGCTTGATCTATAATATTGACAAATAAATGCACCTAGTACATTATCATATTGGTACATTTTGAGCGTACAGATTTCTTGGTGTTTCATGTAGAGTCCCGTTGATGGGTGTTGACTGCTGTTTTGACGCTCTGCCCATTTTCTATATCTTGCTTTTTTATTTTATTTTACTTATTTTTCGAGGTGAAGGTCTTGTTCTGTTGCTCAGACTGGAGTGCGGTGATGGAATCACAGCTCACTGCAGCCTCAGCCTCCCAGGCTCAAGTGATCTTCCCACCTCAGTTGCTGAGTAGCTGGGACCACAGGCACATGCTGCCAAACCCGGCTAATTTATTTATTTATTTATTTGTTTTGTAGAGACGGGGTCTCCCTTTGTTGCCCAGGCTGTTCTCATGCCCCTGAGCTTAAGCGATCCTCCTGCCTCAGCCTCCCAAAATGCTGGGATTACAAACATGACCCACCACACCTGGCCTCCACTTTAGTAGTGAAAAGCTCATTTTTCTCTGGTGGGCCCAAAGTTCCCTTTTCTTTACAAATTCCCAAATAATAAAATGAGCTTTAGCAGGGCTCTTCATAAACACTGGAAAACATTTGTTATTTTATACAGTACTATAGTACTTGTTAGATACATGTATGTATATATGATATTTATATTTTATTAGTATCATTGATACGTATCATTCAAATAATTATAATTATTCAAATAAATGTCTTCTGTTTCCTACTAATGTAAATTCTTTGTTTATGTGTCTATCTCTAAGGCTATGTTGTGAAAATACCTAAAATATTTAACCAAACTGACTTTGAGATGTATCCTTTACTAATTTTATGGCTCATACCTTGTGTAAAAATGTATATCCTTCTTAAGAGTTGAACAGCTAAATGTGTTGGAATAAAATTCTTTTTTATTTTTTGACACTTTTTTCCCCTCACTTTAAAGCATCCTTCCATGGCAATAATAAAAGGAGCTGGGTTGGTTATGAAGGCAATAATAGAGGTGAGAGAACAATTTTGAAATTTTAACCTTACTTGAATGTTGATAGGCTGTTTTAATTGAAGTTGACAATATTGCCTTTCAGTCTTTTTGGGAAATAAACATTTCTCTGGGTAAGAAAAGTAATTTTAAATCTTTATTATAAATTAGTTTTAAACTTGTTACAGAAACAATCCTCAATAATAAAAGTTTTAATTTCATAGTAAGTGAAGTTGTAGAGCAGATAAATCTGTTACTGCATTATTTGTTCATTTTACTTAATTAAAAGCTAGCATTCTATCAGTTGCTCTTTTTTGGAAGGATAATGTTGACAGTGTTGAAGTCTTGAGATACTGAGATTGTATAGAAATCTACTGATGGAGTTAGTTCATAGCAAAATGATATCAAGTAAGAAAGGCAACAAAAAGTTCTTGCTAAAGCATATTTGTAATTGAGCTCTAGAGATTGGAGCATGATCTTGTCGAAGATACTGCTTCTTTAAGATAGTTGCTTTATGCTTCTATATTTTTTAAAAGATTGTGGCTATGAATGTCTGTTGCATACTATGATGTTTACAATGACATCAGTCTAAATGGCTTTTGAATTCTTGTATTCTTTTGTTGTCATAGAAGCAATTTGAATACAATTGAAGGAGTCTCCTTTTACCAAAAAATTCATTTATTGTGCATAAGTATAGCACACAATCACAGAATTAGTATGCCCTTAAGTAGCTGTAAATATATATAGGCGTTGAACTGAATGGAACATCAAAGTTTATTTGCATTTTTAGTGTGCATATACAGCCAAAGGCTAATTTTCTCCCTTTAGCTAATGCGTTCTTTGCCCAATACTAGCTTCCAAAGTACCCATCTTTTACAGAGCTTGCGGTAGCCAAGCCTTTCCTTTTTGTTAGCAGCTATACACAGAGGGAGTGAACCTAGTTTTAATATTCAGTTTAGCAAAGCATAGTTTATGAGGTAAATTTGTCTGGAAACATCTCAACCTTATTCCAAAGGTTTAAAAATTACCTGTGCGACTACTCACCTGTGTTTTTTTTGGGTGATTAGAAGATGCATTTTAAACTTTTATTACATACTGAATGGTTTTTTCATTTAAAGATGTAAAATTAGTTTTTTAAAGTTTGGATAGCTTGTCCTGGATTGCCACCTTAGGGATCATCTTACCCTTTTTCCAAAGGAAGGTGATAAAGAAATTGCTACAAAAATGCAGGAGCTTGCCCTAAGTGAAGGTGCCTTACCTCGACACTTGCATACTGCGATGTTTACAATAAGCTCAGATCAAAGGATGCTTACAAATAGGTAGGTGATTTAATTCAATCTGCTGTAAATTAACTTCCTGTCTAGAGAATTGATTCAGATGTTACATAAAACTAAATGTGTTTGTATTACACAAATATTACATTTTCTTTTGATCCACCTAGTTCTTTTCCTTTCCTTACAGAAGGATTTTGCCCAAATGATCACTGTCCCTGCCTGTGGAAAACCTGGAGGGAAACACTGTTTACTTTTTTCCCCCACTAACCTATTATCAGGCTTTGACACCATAGTCATGGGGCCAATATGGAAAAGGGTACTTAAAAGCTTATGGAACTAGAACCACATGCTCAGGCCTTTTCTCCTTATATTCCTGTGACCATCTTTCATGCACATGACCCCATGGGAAAACCTCACATAGTTGATTTTTAAATATCTTTGGTCAAATACTCTACTTTAAAAACCACAGAAAACCTTACATATCCAGCCTAAGCTAGACTTAACCTAAATCTTTTATAATTAAATGATTCCCTTTTTCCTAATAGTCATTCAAATATAAACACATGAATTTATTCATTTATTCCACACTACATGAATTCCAGCCCTTTTAACCCTCTGTGGTTTCTAACATGTGACCCTTTCAGCTATGTTAAGCATACTATAGTATGACTCATATTAGTAAAAACAGTGAGTATCATAAATATTTTTATTTTTTGACTTTTTAAATAATAGCATAAGTTGCTGAGTTAAACGTTTAGTTTGTTACAATACTGTACATTTTCTTTGTCATCTATGTGCAGTTGTTATACATCATGGTATATGCTGCCTTGCCAGGGATTTTTTTTTTTTACTGTTTATACTATTAGAAGAAACTACCTCCCTCACGTGTGTTAAGAACAAAAGTAGTCTTAGAGGATACAGATAAGAAGGATGTTTTCCTAGTATTGTCTTGTTAGCAGCGCTAGACACCATCTTTCATTAAAGTAGAGACTATTGATAGCTTATTCCATTAACCACCCCCCCACCATGTTAAATGCTTGCTTGTTGTGTTTCTCTTCAGTATAGTTAACCAGTTAAATTCCTTACTATGATCAATTAGTGTATTAGGGAAGCATTTTAATTTGGAGAAAATTCCAAAAGGTTAGTAATATTTGAATTACACTGTTAAAGATCTGTCAACGTATAATAGAAATATCACTCTATTTGCATTGCTTTATCTTTTACATATTGCTGTTATAAAATGTTATCTCTTTTGTCCCTAACTAAAGCCTTTTTAGGAGTCACTGATATGATAACGTACCAAATGCCAGTGAAGGAAATTACAAGTTTAATTACTTCAATATGTTAGCTTTCAAATTGACACAGGAATGAACAGTTTTAGTGGCGTTCACTTCCTGGTGACAAAGTATATTTTGGGTTTTGCAGTTAAATTTTGTTCTTCGGTAATGTAACATATATAAAACATATGTTTGTAGGTGGTTATTTGGTTATTTCCCTCATAGGTTTCATGACCATTCTTATAGCTATGGTAATTGAATCCCCACCAAAGCACAGAAGGGTCACTGGTAGGTAAAATAGGGTTTCTACTTATGAGGAGCTTTCAGTTAAGGAGACAGGTGTTGAATGGGGATTAAAGTTAGTAAATGACTAAACCATAGATTGAACTTGGATCTTAGATTTTTACTTTGAATTAAAATATACTTGTATAGCTTTTAAGTGAGATGAGTCAAATAATTTGCTATAAGTGGTTAGGTCTTTGCCCAAACTCTAGAAGTGAAAATAATTTTCTCTCTGATCTTGCCAAAACGGTTATATTAGAACATAGTTGTTGACTTCTGCTTGTTCAGAATTCCAAAAAATGCCAGGATGCCATTGTCACTATATTAGTAGGACTCGTTATGCAAATTAATTGTGTCATCAAGTCTAATTGTTTTTGTTATTTTTTTCTTCCTTTAAGTGGGATAAAAACCTACTTTTTTCATGTTCAGGTTTATTGAAAATGAGTGTATATTAGGAAAACATTTTAATTTTTAGAAAATTCCAAAATATTAGTAATATTTGAATTATAACCCCACATTAAATTTTTTAATAACTATTTTTAACATCAGAATGATTTTTTTACTGTAGCCATATTTTTTATAATTATGTGATATTTTGTTTTTAAAAATTCCTTTCTGTTCTAGCTGAGATAAAGCAGCAAACCTTTCTCAACGTCTGCTTTTTTCAGACAGCTAAGTAGACATTTAGTGGGACTCTGGACAGCTGATAATGCAACTGCAACAAACTTGTTGAAACGCATTTTGGTAAGTCAGTTGAGAAATTAGGTTTATATACTGCCTAATAAAATTTAATTGAACAAGTTATCTGTACTGTTAAAAGGGGATGGTTTTTTATTGAAAAGGTATTTATCATAGGAGTTACTGTAAAGTTTTACCCTCAGTAGCTAAGCCACAGTATTAATTTATTTGGGTTTTTAAGGCTAAATTTTCTTTTTCACGTTGTTTTGAAAATGGATTTTGTGTTTTGTTTTTAGCCGCCAGGCTTGCTGGCATACTTGGACAGCTCAGATCTCGTACCTGAGAAGGATGCTGATCGGATGCATGTTAGAGACAATGTGAAAATAGCAATGGTAAATATGATTATCCCAAGTGTGTCTTCTTTAGGAGTAAGTGTACTTATATATATATGTCTTTTTTGAAACATGCTAAAAATTTTAGAAACAAAGAATTCATTGCATTGAATAGTAATACTTAACTATTGATATCTTTCTTGAGGTAAAATTTACATCCCATAATATTCATCTTTTTAAGGTATACAATTAAATAATTTATGGTATATTTACAGAGTTTTGCAACTATCACCACAAATTAATGTTATGAATAGTGGTCATTTTATTCTATGTTTTGTTTCTCTAATTCAACTTATTGGTACGTTCTGGAGTACCAGTAAGTGTGGTATTTTGCACATATGAGATTGATAAATGTTGTTGGTAAAAACGGCCAACCATGAAAAAAGTTATAGGTAGGGTTTTTTTCCTTACAAGATCTTTGTTAATTATAAGGGTTGGGCCATCCATGGAAAAATTAAACATCTTTATGATACACTACTATAATAATTTCTTACGTGTATTCTTTTTCTGTCATCACTCCTTCTCTGTCTGCACCCAGCTCCCACTTGCATCTTGCCACCCCTCATAAAAGAATCATCTTGAAACCTAAGTAGAAAAGTTAAAGTTTCTTGGATAAAAAGTATAATTGTAGAAGTTTTCAGTTTGTTTCTTCACTGAACCATAACATCCAGCATTTACCTTATAAAATAGATAGAATAACTCAGCTTTACATAGAGTTTTAAAATAAATTTGCAAACAGGCATGTAATGGATTTCAACATTATTTTACAGGATCAGTATGGAAAATTTAATAAAGTTCCAGAGTGGCAAAGACTAGCTGGAAAAGCCGCTAAAGAAGTTGAAAAATTTGCCAAAGAAAAAGTGGATCTTGTATTGATGCACTGGAGGGATAGGATGGGCATTGCTCAAAAAGAGGTAAAAATAAAATTTGCTTCCAAATTCCTAGCACTTCTGTGTGTCCTAGTCTACTTTAGTTCCTGCTGTTCACAGAGATGGTATTGATGTTTCTTGCTGAATACCTGAAGCTTAAAAATGAATGGTACCTAATTTCTTCCTTTTTTTTTTTTTTTTTTTGAGACGGAGTCTTGCTCTGTCCCCCAGGCTGGAGTGCAGTGGCGCAATCTCGGCTCACTGCAAGCTCCGCCTCCCGGGTTCACGCCATTCTCCTGCCTCAGCCTCCTGAGGCGCCCGCCACCATGCCCGGCTAATTTCTTGTATTTTTAGTAGAGATGGGGTTTCACCGTGTTAGCCAGGATGGTCTCGATCTCCTGACCTCGTGATCTGCCCGCCTCAGCCTCCCAAAGTGCTGGGATTACAGGCGTGAGCAACCGCACCTGGCTGAATGGTACCTAATTTCTAATTCATATTTTTATATACATTTTCCTTAGTTCATAGTTTTATGAGTTGATGATTAGGTTTTTATTTTGGTATTTAATATTAGAATTCCACTCTTAATTTTTCTTCCAGTTTTTGTTCTTCTTTATTCACATGTATTTATTTTCTTCCCTTCTTCTCTGGACTTTGTTCTGTACCTATAAAAATAAAGATGCTCTTCCTGTTAGCCTTTTTATTCAGAACTAGCCAGACAAGTGTTTTGGAGATTAAGATTCCCATTTTAAATTAAATGTATTGTGTGTACTTAAATTTTGTAATATTTGTTTCTCAAATCAAGGTTAGATCTAAAACAGTTTTAGTCGCATTCTTCAGCATGTAGTATGTTCTACAGAACCTGATACAGGAATGCATTCTTCTATCTATAATAGGTTTGGCAGTGGTTGAGTATGAATTAAGATGTCCTGTAGAAGCAGTCTTGATCTCAGTTTTTGTTGATCACACATACATTCTTTCTCTTTAACCTTCTTATTTATGGTAGCTATTGCCTTATTCAAGGAAAATAATTTTAATATCTTTCTAAAACAAGTGGGTTTCTTATGGATTACCAGAACACGTAAGCATAGCAGAACAAATATTATAGTCTTGTGTATCTATCTGAAATTGGGATCAATGTTAAATTCTTTAGAGCTCCAGAATAATAGATTACTGCTAATTTATATAAGTGATGTATTCAGTATAAAGAGTCATTAGACAGGCTTTCAAGTGACTCTGTAGTAAAGAGAATGCTGAGCTTTGAGTTGGTTAACTTCTGAGCCTGGTTTCATCACTTGTTAATCCAAGTTACGGTTTTTAGAACCTTACTTTCCTCTTTCATAAATCAGAATAACAATACCTCCCTTCTCTATCTTACAGGGTTTTTTTTTTTATATATACAAGCAAGATAATAGTAAAGGCACTATATACATATCTGGTCAGGATAATATTGGTATAGCATTTGAACAGTTGAAAAATCTACAGATATGAATGATTTTCACAGTTACTAAAAATTACAAGCTCCTGGCTTCAGGTAGTTAAACCGATTTCTAAAATAGCAGTTGTTTCAAGTTGTTGAATATAATTATCATACTGTAGGTAAGTTTTTGGCATCAGACTTCATATGTAACATTTATCCAGCATAAGCATGAACACAAAGCTCTAGTCTTAGCTAAAACTATGGATAATAATCTGCTATTTTAAAACAATTGAGAGGGAAAAGAATATTTTTAATATAAAAAATGTTTTACTGGTTTGTTGGTATCATTTACATGGGGTATTACTAAAGTTTTGAGCAAATAATGATGCCAGATAAATGTTGCTCAAGAAGATCTTTTGGTTAGCGTCAACGGCTTATCCCCTTTCTGCGTGGGTACTATTTTTAACATTAATTTCTTTAGGGAACAGCAAATAATCTTTATGACTATTTTATTGATAGAAACACTAACATCAAAGTTTGGAATGATCTTATGCTATAGTTAGAGTCTGAAAACTAATCATTGTCAAGATTAACTGGCGATTCTTGAAACAATCTGCATTTCTTATATAATCAATGTTTATGAAGTCAGTTCCATTTGCAGCTGATGCTCTGTGCTGGATTAGTAGTAACCTTTGGCTAATGTATAAGGTTGCTTTTTCTTTGTTATTTTCAGTTTAGGGATTTGTTTAGCTAGTTAGAGCTGTTAGCCTGAGTCTCCAATTCAGTCACTTAGTTTATGGAGAGTTTTTTGTCCTTTTTCTGTATAGCATTTACATTTTTATTACTCTAGACTGCCAGCCTTTTGTCCTGGCGGGGAGGAGGGATTGAAGAAAGTACTTCTTAATTAGAAAGTTGAAGAAAAGATTTGTCATTAAACCAAATTTTGAATTATTTATATACTTTATTCAAGCCACTTTGCATTAGTTTTCATGATAGTGCACAGAATTAAAATTTGTAGGAAACATTTTCTTATATAACTTATAGGGTTTATATTTCAAATAATATTTTTTAAAATTTATTTTACCTTTTTTCTTCCTATGTCATCTAGTCTGTGGGTTTTTTGCACTTTAATGAAATTACAGACTTCCATGTTTTAATCTATACCACTTTCTACTTTTTGTTTCTATCACAATGAGGATTAGAGTTTTCATATCTGATACATATATATATGGGTTTCATTCGGAGCAGAGATTCTTAACCTCTGGTCCATGTACAGATCTTCTCTTCCAGTTGCAACCTTAAGTATATGCCTATCTCTGAAAGAGGGACCATAGTTTTCTTTGAATTCTCAAAGGGTTTATGACTGCCTAAAATTTGAGTCATAGGCTTAGAGAGGCAGGTGCACCTGTTTTAGTCTTAAAGTGAAGATAATTTTATATTGATGTGTAATAGATACAATTTAGCAGATCTAGGCTCATTCTCTTTTTATTTTCTTTAATTTTTTTTTCCTTTTTACGATTAAATTCAGGACAAAAACAATATGGTGAGTGTAAGTTCCTGCTACGTGTGTGAAATGCATTAAGCTGCCTGGCATGTGGAGTCATCTTCGATATTCTCTGTTTAATAAATTCAAGTCTTACTTCACATGTGTTTGAATGTGTAGACACATTTCCTCTCCATTAGCTATTTCAATTTGTACTTGCTCCTCTTGGCTTTGGTTGGTAGCACTTTAACAACCTGTAATCTTTTGCATTTATTGTTGTCCCAAGGCTTTTGTGTTAACTGCATGTAAATGTTTGAAACAAGTCACTGTTTTTGACTAGTATAAATTTTATTAATCACTGTAAACTTTAACAAAATTTGGTGTTGAAACAGCTTTAGACTACATGGAAAATACTTGAGTAACACTATACAAATATATGCTGTCAAATTATATGTGCTATAATTTAATATCCTATATTTATATTCATGTTTTAGAGATTTTATTTATTCCGTTAACTTTTGTTTCTGTCACAATTTGATGAAAGAAATGTTTCTCATCACTTATAAATTGATGATCTTCTGACTAAGCCTATTTGGTAGCCCCAGATTGAGCACTATGAAGTTTTTTTCTATTCCAGAATATAAATCAGAAGCCGGTAGTTCTTCGGAAGAGAAGACAAAGAATAAAAATAGAAGCAAATTGGGATCTCTTCTATTATAGGTAAACTTTAGGTCTCTTTTCCAATAAAGATTAAATTTAATATTGCCATGAGAGGCATCATGACACGTTTTTCTTCCCTGAAACTGTTGCTTTATGCCACATGTATTTTTATGCCATCAAGTTCAGGAACTATAACTGTTAAGATTGGGATGACTAGAGATGCTTCTAAAATTAAGGCTTTTCATAGAGTGATAGTCTGAGGAACTAAAATTACATTAAAGACTTTATTAAGGCTTAGAGATGATTACTTTAAAAATACTGTATTACACGCTTAGAAATAATTGCATACGTCCTAGTTGGAAATGGAGTCTTAAAAGAGGCAGATGATAACATAAGACTTGTGAGAAATGAGTGTCCAAGTTAGCTGTTAGGAGGAGCTTCCCTCCTGTCAAATGTGGTAACCTCTTCCCTCTTCTTATCTACTAATCTCACCTTTACCCTGCACCCCCTTCCCGATCACACGCACGCACGCACACACACACACACACACACACGACAGGGAAACTCATTTTGGGGCGTTTGCAAAGCTTGTGTAAGATAACTCACAGTACTCACTCTGGAAACTGACATATCAATTATACCTTGGCCAATAAAGAAAAATATGTCCTTTGAAAACTCCCCCACACTGCTTTTAAAGTATACAGTATGTATATAGTATATCCTTAAGTATATGCCTTGGATTTCTCTCTCAGTTGTGTTGCGCCCCATAGAACTTCCTTGGAACTCTGAAATGAGACTTTCTAGGAGGATTGCAGACTTCAAAGTAAGCATATGTGAAGCCCATTCATCCCCAGTTAGACTTGTGCCCAAATGTTTTACAACAGTTACTCCAAGCATATGAGGAAGATACTTTGAAAATGCTCAGTCATAGCTTGGCAGTTTGCAGTATTCTTTCTTGGGTAGTCTGTAAAGTCCTAACATATATAGATTGTTGCTGATTCCACCTTACTCTTTACCCAGATTCCACCTGACTCTTTACCCAGAAGTCCAGCAATTCTTATCTCCCCAACCTAAAGTTTTGTATCTGACAAGAGAATTTTTTTTTTTTTTGAGATGGAGTGTCACCCTGTCGCCCAGGCTGGAGTGCAATGGCGCGATCTTGGCTCACTGCAACCTCTGCCTCCCGAGTTCAAGCGACTCTGCAGCCTCAGCCTCACAAGTAGCTGGGATTACAGGCGTGTGCCACCACACCCAGCTAATTTTTTGTATTTTTAGTAGAGACAGGGTTTCACCATTTTGGCCAGGGTGATCTCGAACTCCTAACCTCGTGATCCGCCTGCCTCAGTCTCCCAAAGTGCTGAGATTACAGGTGGGAGCCACCGTGCCTGGCCAATAGAATTGTTTTCTAACTGGAATTTGTATTAGCAATAAACATTGAAGTTGAAATATCAGGTTTTTTTTTTTTTTTAATTCACACAGATTTGTTTCATAGCTTAGGTTCCTTTTTTTCTCAACTTTTTATTACGAAAACTTTCAAACATACAAAAGGTAAAAGAATTTTGCAGTGAGTATCTGTATACGTACCACCAAGATTCTGTCATTAATGTTTTACTCTACTTCCTTTACACAGATTTTATTTTCTTTACTTACATTTGCTAAAGTCTATTCCCTTTTTTTTTTTTTTTTTTGCTTATTATAAGGTCAGTAAGGGATATTTATAGATTTTTTAAAATGCTTAGTGCATCCTGCTATTTCCTGATTATATGTATGTCTAGGTTTGGTCAAGACCATGCCAGGTCAAACCTTATTTGGAATTTCAAAACACGAGAAGAACTGAAAGATACTCTTGAATCTGAAATGAGAGCGTTTAATATTGACAGAGAACTTGGAAGTGCTAATGTGATCTCCTGGAACCACCATGAGTTTGAGGTAAAGTTTGATTTTTCCAGTATGTTAATCTTAAAAAATAAAGCATGTACTATTTGGGGAGTGATTTTTTTAAAAAAAATTTGTACTTACATATCTTGTCTTTACCTTTCCCCCTTTAATGTTATGTAGGCAATACTAGAAAACTTTAATCTTTGTATCAGACAAAAATAATTAGCTTTGTACCTGAGAATCATGTAAGAATTTTAATAAATTTGATTCTATGCATTCCAAATCTATTCTTTCCTTTTTTCTTTTTTTTCCATTTCTGGGACCTTCGAGTTCTTTTTTCATTGAAACATACCCTGTTTGCCTTGTTCCTTGTAACTTGTTTGATTTTTTTTGTGTTAATTGATTCTGAATGTGACCATATTTTGCTGTTCTATTAAAATACCGATGTGACGAGCAGGAAAAACAAGAAAGATGGTGGTAGTAGGTAATTTTATATGTGTGGGTGTATATATAATTGAAGTATATTATAAACATATACAATTTAAACTATTATAGCTTTAAATTTGAACATGTGAGTGATCCTGCGGGCTTTGATCTTTAACCCAGTTGCGTTTCCATATTCCATTTGGATATGCTCATTCTTTTCTTAGCAAAATGAAAAACTCATCTTTACTTTGTTTTGGGAGTCTGTATTCTGCTAGATTTTCTCCTTTTTCACTGTCTACTTCTCAAGTCTTCTTTACTCATTTTGCTTCATCTTGCTGACCACTAAATGTTGGCTGGCTCCCAAAGTTTCAGTTCTTTGACCTCGTTCATTTTTATTCGTTGCCTCACTGAAATCATTAAGTTTCATGACTTTAAATGTTTTTATTTTATTTTATTTTTTATTTTTCTGAGATATGACCTTGCTTTATTGCGTAGGCTAGACTGCAGTGGTGCCATCTTGGCTCACTGCAGCCTCTGCCTCATTGGCTCAAACAATCCTTCCACCTTAGCCTCCCTAGTAGGTGGGACCAGAGGCTTGCACCACCATGCCTAGCTAATTTTTGTATTTTTTATAGAGACGAGGTTTCACCATGTTGCCCAGTCCGGCTTTTTATTTGCTGATGGCTTCCAGATTCTTATCTCTTGCTTAGACTTTTAGCCCTAGACTTCATACTTCTGTCTCATAATTGGATATCTGATAAGTATCTAGAACTTTTCTCCAAAATTATACTCTTGTTCTTCCTCTGAGCCTACTTCTCTTACAGTCTTTATGATCTTAGATAATGACTACTCCGTATTTTCTAGTGAAAACCCTTGACATTATCTTTTATATCAAGTTTTTTAGCAAATTCCATACAGTGCACCTTCAAAATTTATTCAGACCTAGATTGCAACAATATCACTGCTTCTACTTTTGCCTCCCTGGAATCTGTTATCAACATAGCAGAGTTACCTTGTTAAATAGCAAGCACATCATTTCTGTGCTCAAACCCTTGGTGTTCTTGTGGTTTCCCATCTCAGTTAAAATCTGAGTCCTTAAAATGACTTACAAGCCAGCATCTGTGTAACAATGCTAAGCACTGTTTCTTTTATCTCATCTCATGCTCCTCTCCTTCTCTCACACTCTGTTCAGCCAAACAGGCTCCTTAGAAAATACCAAATTCACGTTCTTGCCTCAAGGTCATCTTATTTGGTGTTTCCTCTGCTTAGAATAAGGGTTTTCCCTGGATAGCCTCATAACCTGTTTTCTCATCTTCAGATCTTTTGAATGTCGTTATCTGAGTGGGTCTTCCCTGGATACCTTGTTTAAAAATGCAGCCCCTTTTATACATACACACAGATTTACATATACCTTCTCTCTCCCTATCTCTGTTTCCTGCTTTATTTTACTCTGTAGTACTTACTGTCACCCAACTATCAAATATATTTCACTTTTTTATGGGCTTCACCTGTGAGCGCAGAAACCTTTGTTCAACTGCTGCGTCTCCAGTGCCTAGAATAGTACATGGCACACAGTATATGCTTAATAGAAATTGAATGAATTGAATGCTTAGACTTTATATAGAAAGTGAAATGAAGATATATATTTGATTTTATATAATTTATATTTTTAGAAATCTAGACTTCAGAAAAAGAATTTTGATCTGGGAATTCCTTTTTATAATTGCCTGAAATCTTTCCTTGAGACACACAGCCTGAGTGCAAGCATAGTGGTGCTGCCACAACTCCTGGTCTTTGACTTTGCCTTCATTTATCACCTCAATTTAGTAGCATGGGGTGATTTGACATAGAAGGAATTCTTTACGAAAATGTAAAAGGTAGTTGATGTGTTGGTTTTAAGTCTTGGCACATCGCCAGGGATAGAGATGCGGGATAGAGGGAAGACCTGAAGTAGTGTATGTGTGTTGAGCAAATTATGTGTGATGCAGGACCATCTACTCCTTGCTTTTTTATAGCAAACCCAGTAGGGAATAAAGCAGATTTTGTTCCTCGTTTTTTAATTGACACCACATAGTGCTGTGATAGTTTTTATCAGCAAGTCTTACATTTATAAAATTGGTATGTAATTCTCAGCATTTAGCTAAAATAGTCATGTTAACAATATTGAATTAACAGGTATTTTAAGAAATAAGTTCTGAACAGAAAGAATTATAAGAAACGATTATTAGAAATTGCCAGAATCTATTGTAAACTAAAATAGTGTAATTTGCTTTTGTTTATGAAGGTTAAATATGAGTGCCTGGCAGAGGAAATTAAAATAGGAGACTATTACCTGAGATTACTATTGGAGGAAGATGAGAATGAAGAAAGTGGATCAATTAAGAGATCGTGAGCTACTCTGTATATCCTGTTGCATTTGTTTTCACTGTTGGTTTCATGGTTATTTCTATTGTGAACTTTTTTTTTTTTTAAATCTAGGTATGAATTTTTCAATGAGCTTTATCATCGCTTCTTGCTCACCCCAAAAGTAAACATGAAGTGTTTATGTTTACAAGCCCTTGCTATTGTTTATGGCAGATGTCACGAAGAAATAGGACCTTTTACAGATACCAGATATATCATTGGAATGTTAGAGAGGGTAAGGTTATCATTTAAGGAAATTACTATTTGGTAGTGTCACTAGGTAATGTGTTAAATTTTAAAAACTAAATTTAAATTCTGTTTGATCACATTATTACTGTAACTTTCTGCATTCATTTTTCTGTAATTTATACTTATTTAAATCTGAGTTAGATGAATAGGAAAATGAATAATGGGTTAGAATTTGTCCATGTCACTTTCAGTTACTGTTTTCAAATGACTTTAGTTGACCTACTTGTCAGTCTTCAAGTATGGATGAGTTGGACAGGTGTATAAAAGAAATGGTGACTTGTAGAGTTGAATGTACCTTTGATTTTCCATTTTGGAAAAATCTTAATTGATGGTAGCATACTAAATTTAGAAGTGTGAAGATAGTAAAAACCTTTTAAAAGTACAATGCTACCCCTCCAAAAAAGAAACCTTGAGTTAGCACTTTACAAAAAATTTTATACAGTTTGTCAAATAAAAAAATTAGCGGACATGGTGGCATGTACCTGGTGGTTCACCTGGAAGTGGGAGGATCACTTGAGCCCAGGAAGTTGAGGCTGCAGCGAGCTGTGATCACACTCCAGCCTGGATGACAGAGCAAGGCCTTGTCTCAAAAAAAAATTTTTTTCTTTTAAGAATTTGTCATTTAACACTCGAACATGGTGGAGGGGACAAATTAATCAATTCATCATGCAGCTCATTTGATTGCTGCCTGTTTGTTGCAGTGTATATATTTTATACTTTATTTTGTGTTTACATTCCTTTTACTTCAAGTATCATTTGGACCAATTATTTCACTTACTTCAATTTTTACGTATCTCCTTAAAGCTATATATTAATTTGTTTGTTGACTTTAAAATGTCTGCCTTTCCAGGGAGATTAGACAAGTTATATAAAGAATGTAATTTTCAGAATTCATTAAGGAATTGCAATAATTGACAGATTTCTATGATTTTTCTCCTTAATGTTTATAAGATGGCATTACTTCTTGTGGGCTGTTGGTTGATTTTGTCTAGTAATAGAAATACCTTAATTTTTGTTTCTATTCACTTCTGACCAGATTCTCATTTATTTCAATAGTGCACAGATAAACTTGAACGAGATAGGTTGATTCTCTTCCTTAACAAGTTGATCCTTAATAAGGTACAGTAGTTTCACATTACATACATTGTTATTTCCAAGTCATATAAGTATGTAAGATAAACTCACAGTTTGAGTTGATTATCCAGGGAGTGTTCTTTTCTGTCTTCTCCTTTTTAGACAGAAAGTTCTGTGTGCTCTAATCTCCTGGAGGGAAGGTTTTTGTCAATATTCCCTGTATAGTCTGTCTTAATATTATGGGTGCAGAATGAATTAATGATAATAAAATTCTGAATGACAAATAATGGATGACTGTTAATACGTTAAAATGATTTTTAATAATAAAAATTAGCTTATTTTTCTTTAGGGACTCTTTGGGGTTAAATTTTAAGTAAAATATATGCTTGACATAAAATGGAAAGTCTTTATCAGTATACATTTTGTTGATAAAAAGAAATTGGAAGTTAGAAGATAAGTCATTTTACTCTATTTTCTTTTTAAAGACATTTTAATAGATTCTTGCTCATTTCAAACAAGAGGAATTCATAGATGTAATATAGAACATTAATTCACAATTTATGTTGAAGTGTAAGCGGATTTTCATTTCTTAAAACTTTGATACTAATACCAATTTGCGTAGTTTTATTGTTATAGTAAGTAATGCAAATGTTTTAAAACTGAAGTGTAATTATAAGTACAAAGAAATTTTAATTGAAGTTATAGTCTCTTCTAAGAAATTACCAGTTATTTTAAGTTTATGAAAACAAACTGGAACATTAAAAGATTTTTTAATATAGCAGACTTTATTTCTGATATAGAATAATCTGTTTATTAAAAAGACCTTGACAGAATAATTGTAAAACCAGAGGTTGTTTTTTCCTCAGAATATATTTAAGTAAAAATTCTTAAGTGATCTCTTTGTAATATAGTTTTGCCCTTTTAATCAATTGGAATTCAGTTTCCTTGAACACAAAATGCTGAAAAGACCAAGTAATACCAGTCGTATCAATTATTTCCAAAGATTCCAAACATTCTCTTCTTCGAGGACCTTGTAGGTGGTAGTACCTATTGGGAAAGGTACTATTGGGATAGGTTTTAGATTATGAAAAATGTTTAGATTACAAAAAAAATGTTTTCCTCTTCCAGAAAAATGTTAAGGATCTCATGGATTCAAATGGAATAAGAATCCTTGTGGACTTGCTTACCCTTGCACATCTCCATGTAAGCCGAGCTACAGTACCACTGCAAGTATGTATCCTTGTTTATGTTTTACAAACTTAACATTCTTTGAGTATAATTTTAGAGTCAAAGGAATCATAGAAATCTGAAAATATGTGGTCACACACTTATTTCTCCAGTAATTACAGTAGTACTAGTTCTCAGAGATTTCACACAGAAGATGTGAAACCACTGTAAGAACAATCCAAAATGGACAGTAACGATTGAGTTTTATTTTGTCAATTAAAGTAACTGTATCTCTAATATGGCTTATCTTGAGGCAGTGTGACTTTTAGGATATAAACTGAATTCATTAGATATGTAACTAGTACTTTTAACATTGGCAAGCAGTAAAAATATGCTTTGCCTTAAAGGAGTCTGGACACCTTATTGATACCAGCCAAGAGGACTGATACTTACCTTATAGAAGAATCTATCCTTAGCTCATTTGATTTTTTTGGTGTGTTAATTTCCTGATGTAAGGAGATGTGTCATGTTAGATTTCATGTGAATTGTGACCGAAAGTGCTATTCGAGTATTTAGTATATGGCGTATTCTGTTATATACCATTACAACAGGTACTGTTCTGGTACACATACAATACATTAACTTTTTGAATCCCCCCAACAGCCCTTTGAGGTGGTTACTATCCGCATTTTACAGATGAGGAAACTAAGGAACACAGAGGCTATCTTGCCCAAGGTCACCTGATAAGTGGCAGAGCTAGAATTAAGACCCAGAGGTCTATATGCTTATAACAACTTTGCTGTATCTCTCTATGTGAGTCTAACTGAAAGCTGATAATTATGGCAGTATTTAAAAACATGTTATTTCATTCTCAAGGAAGGTGATTGTAAGAAAAAGAACAGGCCGGACACGGTGGCTCACACCAGTAATCCCAGCACTTTGGGAGGCTGAGGCGGGAGGATCGCTTGAACTCAGGAGTTCAAGACCAGCCTAAGCAAATTAGCAAAACCTGTCTTGACAAAAACAAAAAGCCAGATGTGGCACACACCTGTAGTCCCAGCTACTTGAGGAGCTAAGGCAGGAGGATTGCATGAGCCTGGGAAGTCAGGGCTGCAGTGAGGCATTTTTGTGCCATTGCACTCCAGGCTGGGTAACAAAGTAAGACCCTGTCTCAAAAAAGAAAGACAAAGAACATAACCATGTTGTGATAAAATAACCCAACTACATAAAAATTTTAACCTAGATTCTTGTAAAACATTGATAGAGAACATTGTAAGAATTATTTGTAGTAAGGGTAATAGATACTAAATTGAGACTAAGTATGTAAAACCACTGAAAACTAACTTTGCTGTTAGCATTTTAATGCTTTGATCTCAGATACTTATTGGAACTCTTAGTTGGAGTGAGTTTTTCCCCCAAAAGAACTTTAATATTTTGAGCGTTGTGGCTTAAGATTAATGATACGTATCTATTTACGTAACTATTTGCAATATTCTTTGCTACTAAAATGTTAGTGTCCTGGGTATTTATCAATGACCATGGGGAATGTAGGTGTCACTGAATTTAGCTTAGATTGCTGAGTGTGAACTTAGGAAACCATTTACTTCAAATATATATTAATAAGGAAATAGTTTTTTTGGACTGTTAGGTTAGGCATTTTGTCCTAAACTCTTAAATCTTAAAATAGGGTCACTTAAAATTTCAGGTTAACTTTTAAAGGGATAGAAACCCCTCCAAAGTACTGCTGTGCAGCTTTGTTTTATGACAACTGGTCTTTTAGATTTCTGCCTTGGAAAATAATTTAAATCTTTTTCAAACTTAGAGCAATGTAATTGAAGCTGCTCCAGATATGAAAAGAGAGAGTGAAAAGGAATGGTATTTTGGCAACGCAGACAAAGAAAGGAGTGGCCCGTATGGATTTCATGAGGTATGTATCTTGGAGATACTTTTTGTGAAGGTCTCAGCATTTCTTATGCCCTCCTGCTTAGCACTTACAGAGGTGTGGAATATTTTAAAGCTGTCATTTAAATTCCTGTTATTAGCTCCAAGGGCCCTGCAACTCAGTTTCCACATGAAAAATGGCGAACCAAACATACATATAAAACTATGCCTTTAAACCTTGTTTAAAAGCTGTTGTTATGGAGGTAGCACTCAGGTTTTTAGTTATTTTTATGTAATAATTTCTGGCTGGGTGTAGTGGCTCACACCTGTAATTCCATCACTGTGGGAGGATCGCTTGAAGCCAGGAGTTCAAGACCAGCCTGGGCAACATAGCAAGAGACTATCTCTATTAAAATAAAAAATAATTAGCTAAGCATGGTGGTGCATGCCTATAGTCTCAGCTACTTGAGAGACTGAGGTGGGAGGATCGCTTGAGCCCAGGAGGTTGAGACTGCAGTAAGCCATGATCACACACCACTGCACTCCAGCCTGGGCAATGAATAGTGAGACCCTATCTCCAAAAAAGAAAAAAAAAAAAGCTATCTTAGTACTTATGTCAAACTATAATGTTTCTATATGGTATGAGTAAATAAGTTTTAATGTGTAGTCTAAAATTCATTGAAAATTATTCAGTCCAAGAACTAAGGACAGTTTTCCTCTTTATCTTAATACTTGATCCTGCCTCTGATCTTCAGCCTCCCAGGCTCATTTCGAATTGGGCAAAGATAGTTTTATGGAGAACCAACCGTTCTGCTCTAGTATAATTTGATTATTTAGCACTCCACCTGTCATTTTTACTCTTTCCAGTATTCTTTATACTCTGCAGGTTGGCCAAGTGGTGGTGGGTGGGTGTGTGTGTGTGTGTGTGTGTGTGTGTGTGTGTACCAAATTTGGGTTCCCAAAGGCCCATCAACAAACTTGTTTTTTCTAAAATAGTGTACTTGCATGTTTGTTTCATAATTTAGTATGTATTTACTATAAAGTAGAAAACATTAGTGAGGTTTTTCATTTTATTTTGTCTGTTTGTAATAATGCCTTCCATCCATTAAGATGCAAGAATTGTGGACCAAAGGAATGTTAAATGCAAAAACCAGATGCTGGGCTCAAGGCATGGATGGATGGCGACCACTTCAGTCCATACC